>NC_051846.1:110293935-110330701 GCF_002237135.1 Teleopsis dalmanni | reverse complement strand
ATTAATTAATTATATTTTTTATTTTTAATTGTTAAATTTCAAAACTATTCTATTCGTAGAGGCATTATTTGTTGCATGATTTGTTCTTTCTTATGAATAGAACCTAATCTAGGAACGTAATGCTGAGAAAGTCATGCTAATGTTACTCCACTAGTCGCACGGGCGAGAACCAATATTTATTGGCGAGAACCATATTTTTCTGAATAAGTTGTAATTTAACGTCAAATTTTCCAGACGAAAGTGACTATTATAGTTTTAATAGAAACTTGTTATATTTACATAAAGAGGTTTTCGAACAGAAGTGAAACAACAACAAAAATTTATTTTTTAAATTATTTTAATTAATTGAATTTTTGGCTGACCATACAGCTGTTTCGAGTATTGCCAAATACCCTTCATCAGTGGTCTTGGAAATAATTCTTGTATTTAATTATTCGTAAATAATTATTTTTGAGACTGCAAGTACCAGGAATCGAACTCGGGTCCTGCCAAATGTGAAGCATCAGAATTCAGCGCACCTTAAAATAAATAATATATATCTATTTAATCAATATTAAACAGTAACAAATACATCTAACAGAGTTAAAGGAATTTATGATTATGCTTCAAAAGTAGTTCTTGTCAACTTTTTTCTTTGGTACTTGATTTTAATAACTTTTTCATCAATTCATATTAGAAAAATATAAATAATTTGAGAAAAAACTGTGTAACATTGTACTACTTCTTAGTATTTTTACATATGTATTGAAAAATATATGAATTGATTACATATGTTATGTTATACAATTTGCGAAAGAAGATTTGTTTTTTGTATGTAGAATATTTTCGTTAATTTTGCAAAATCGTGCTACTCATGTTCTACAATTTAAACACCAAAATATTATAGAATATATATGTTCTCGAAAGAATACCGTACAACATTGTATTGTTCTATCAATTTTCATAATTCATTAAATATTAATATTAACTATATACTCAATATTTAACAGAAACAAATACCTCTAACAGAGTTAAAGGAATTTATGATTGTGCTCCAGAAGTACTTTTTGTCAGCTTTTTTATTTGGTAATTGATTTCAATATCTTTTTCATCAATTCATATAAGAAAAATATAAATAATTTAAAAACTTATCGTGAAACATTGTACTACTTCTTAGTATTTTTAAAAATGTATATTGAAAAATATATGAAATGATTGCAGATGTTATACAGTTTGCGAAAAAAGATTTGTTTTTTGTATGTAGAATATTTTTGTTAATTTTGCAAAACTGTGCTACTCATGTTCTACAATTTAAATACCAAAATATTATAGAATATACATGTTTCTCAAAAAATACCGTACAACATTGTGTTGTTTTATCAAACTACATAATTCATAAAATATTAATATTATCTATTTAATCAATATTAAACAGTAACAAATACATCTAACAGAGTTAAAGGAATTTATGATTATGCTTCAAAAGTAGTTCTTGTCAACTTTTTTATTTGGTACTTGATTTTAATAACTTTTTCATCAATTCATATTGGGAAAATATAAATATTTTGAAAAATTACCCTGTAACATTGTACTACTGCTTAGTATTTTTACATATGTATTGAAAAATATATGAATTGATTGCATATGTTATACAGTTTGCGAGAGAAGATTTGTTTTTTGTATGTAGAATATTTTGCAAAATTGTGCTACTCATGTTCTACAATTTAAATACCAAAATATTATAGAAGATATATGTTTTTCAAAAAATACCATACAACATTGTGTTGTTTTATCAAATTTCATAATTCATTAAATATTAATATTATCTACAAACTAAATATATAAGAGTAACAAATACTTCTAACAGAGTTAAAGGAATTTATGATTATGCTTCAAAGGTAGTTTTTGTCAACTTTTTTATTTGGTTCGTGATTTTAATAACTCTTTCATCAATTCATATTAGAAAAATATAAATATTTTGAAAAATTACCGTGAAACATTGTACTACTGCTTAGTATTTTTACATATCTATTGAAAAATATATGAAATGATTGCATATGTTATACAGTTTGGGATAGAAGATTTGTTTTTTGTATGTAGAATATTTTGCAAAATTGTGTTACTCAAGTTCTACAATTTAAAGACCAAAATATTATAGAATAGATAGGTTTATCAAAAAATACCATACAACATTGTGTTGTTTTATCAAACTACATAATTCATAAAATATTAATATTATCTATTTAATCAATATTAAACAGTAACAAATACATCTAATAGAGTTAAAGGAATTTATGATTAAGCTTCAAAAGTAGTTTTTGTCAACTTTTTTCTTTGGTACTTGATTTTAATAACTTTTTCATCAATTCATATTAGAAAAATATAAATAATTTGAGAAACAACTGTGTAACATTGTACTACTTCTTAGTATTTTTATATATGTGTTGAAAAATATATGAATTGATTACATATGTTATGTTATACAATTTGCGAAAGAAGATTTGTTTTTTGTATGTAGAATATTTTTGTTAATTTTGCAAAATCGTGCTACTCATGTTCTACAATTTAAATACCAAAATATTATAGAATATATATGTTCTTGAAAGAATACCGTACAACATTGTATTGTTCTATCAATTTTCATAATTCATTAAATATTAATATTAACTATATATTCAATATTTAACATAGAAAAGGATTAATATCGACAATTTCAAGTCCCCGATATAAAAACATTGCTAACTAGTTTTTTATTTGTAACTAGGCGCAATTGAATATACAAAAAAAAATGCTACATAAACGACAAACTCGGAAGAAGTAACAAAAAGCCAGTGAGAACATACTCGCAAAAAGTCTTAAGCATGAATATAACTTAAACATAATTTACATAAACGAGCCACTGGTATTAATTGGGCTGCCTCATTTTACAACAATCATAAATTATTTGAGAAACATGTACTTTTTTTAATTTAATTCAGTTAATATTTAAAACTTCTTTAGTAATTAGTAATTTCGTTTTAAAAAAATTTTGTGATTGTGATTTCAAACTAAAATTTTTCAATATCTATGAACAAAAATTCAAATGAAATGTTTTTTATTTAATTTTTTATAAAATTTTTCTACTTAAAAAAACCCAAATAAATCTAACAACAATGAATGCGCATACACCCACCGTCATCAAAAGATTTTTCCCTACTGATCATTTAGAAATGCACGTAAACTAATAAATTACATTATTCACTACACGTGAATACGTGCACATTGTTACACATTAACAGATTTTTCAGCACAATGTTTCATTCACCACTTGAACGCTGCCGTATAAAAGAAAAAAATTGTATTAGCCTCGATCTTTGTCATTAATTTCGCATCAAAACGGTATTTAATGATTATTATTCAAAATTTTTTAGAAATATGTCATATCTCCTAAAATATATACGTCTTCTTCTTCCAAGTATTTCTTCAAGCACCTTTCTCGCACACATCAGCGAAGCCGCTGGATGTTTATTTGCTTAATTATGTCAATGTCATGATAAAGCTCGTACAACTCGTGGTTCATTCATATGCGGTAGTCGTCGCCAACTCGTAGAGGACCAAAGATCTTACGAAGGACTTTTCTCTCGAATACTCCCAGTGCTGCTTCATCATTTTGTGATAATGTCCATGTTTTTACATCATTAAAAGGCACAGGAAAGATAAACCACCTATAGAGAGTAAGTTTTGTTTGCTTATAGAAGCAACTATTAGCAATAGTGGTTCTTCGTCTAATCTCCAGATTAGACAGGTAGATGAAACCTTTGACAGATTCGAAAGTATAGTCGTCAGCTACTAGCTCGGAATCCGAGCGATATATCGTTTTGCCCTCATTCACCTCTAAGCGCATTCTTGCAAATTGCTTTTTGATAACAGCAAAGACAGTGTAACATCACGCTTTCTACGCCTAATGATGTCAATGATGTAGTCGGTGTAGCAAGAAGCTGAACATATTTGTAAAATATTATACCATTCCGGTGAACGGCAGCGCACGATCACTTCCATGACAAAATTAAAAAATCTCATGATAAGGGATCACCTTATCTGAAGTTCCTCACGATATGTTGATTATAAAAGCTGCGTTATAATAAAGGTGGTAAGCGTTGATATTATGTTCATTGACTTTTTCTAGGATTTGTCGCAGTGTGAATATCTGATCAATGGTGGAGCGACCACGTCGAAAGCCGCACTGAGAAGGCCCAATTAGTGAGTTGGCGTGGATTCATCCAACCGTATTCTCCAGATAAACTTAGACAAGCCTTATCAGCTTATCGCCACCGGCTGCATCTGCCACTTTGTTGTTTTTTAGTCGCTGTACAGCTATATGTACTTTGTTATGGCTAGGTGGTGGAATTTCAGCACCATTATTTTCGATTAAGAACTCCGAGAACATTTCTTTAAAGGCGAAATTAATGTTATCATCGCCAAATAGTGTTTTAAAGAAATGTTCCTTTCATACTTTTAATACACTCTGTGCATTTGTTACAAGATTACCATTTTTAAATTTATCATTTCCTTAATTACTTCAATTATTTAAATTGTTTTAATTATTTTCAAATTACCTATAACAATATATTTTTAACGTCTTGAATCAGACTATTGATTTTTTGATCAAATTTGCAAGCATTAACCCTGTTTCTGCGCTCTTCGATCTCCTCTCGCTCGCTCCCCTCTTGATCTCTTTTCTTCCATCTGAATAGGTGGCTGTCAACCTTCCTTATCTTCCGCAAAGTAAGTACAAAGTAAGAGAGAAATGACTGCATGAGAGTTTCTTACTCTTATGTAGAGTGTAAATTATAAGCGTTTTTATAATTGGGTTTTATGATCTTTATTTCAATTTCTTTAACACAATGTAAATTATAAACGTTTTTATAATTGGGTTTTGATTTCATTTAATTTATACAATTGAATTTATACAATTTCGGTTATTGATTGTTTAATCACTTTTTTATGTGTACCCGTGTGTTGACACGTTCGCGATCGAAAAACAAGAGACAGAATCAAACCAACGGAGTTTACTTGCAGCCCAAAAAATATAACAAATAATTGCTCATCTCGAGCGCAAAAACAAAACGCAATAAAAACAAGACTTAGAACCGTTGGTTTGATTACATCTTATACAGGGTTAGTTAGATAAATTAATTAACCATATATATTAACCATATAAAATATTATATATGAATTATATAATATATTAATTATAATAATTTAATTATACAATATATGATTTAAAATAGATTAAAATATAATAAAATATAATATATAAATCATATAACACATCAATTATAATAATTCTACAGAATCCTACAATATTAACAATTTGACTTTAACTGCTCTAACATAGAGGTTAAAATGGTAAAATGGTAAAAGTACCTAAAGTAAAAATAAAGGAAAGGTGAAGTAAAAAATAATATTTAGAAATGGATAAGTGTGTAATTGAAGATTTGATTCAAACACCTTTTTTAAACGATCTGCTGAAGAAAAGGTTTTAATTCATAAAATGAATAGAATAAGTCCAGATACGAAGAATTTGGTAACTGATGTAAAAATGTCGAAATCTCTGGTAAGTCGCCGTTGCTGAAGAAACTAATACTTTAAAAAGACGTTATTGAAGACTCTTACCAGAGAAGTAGACGAATGGGAAATTCCAGAGTTCGGAATGTGGTGCACAAAATCGCACACTGCACTGTGCGAGTGGAAATTATTTTTAAAATATGCACACGCACATTTGTGGTGTTAAGAAAAAAAATGCACGCACTCAAATTTGTTGTGCGATTTTAAATTTCACATCGCACAAAGCGATGATTGTGCACACAGATTCGTGCACACACATTTGTGCTGTGTGACTGATTTTTAAAAATGTGCACAATCAGATGTGCGAGAAAATTTTATGCTCGCACCGCACTGTGCGACAAAAAATTCTCTTTGCACACGAGTGTGCTGCTCATATTACGTTTGCACAAATGTGCACAAATGTGCGACTGCACAAACGTGCACAAATGTGCACAAATGTGCGATGCACAAACGTGCACAAATGTGCGATTTTGCGCTTGCACCCAAGGGTGGAAAAATTACAGGAACTTCACAATTTTGTTTGAAATAGAAAATATTATTTTGTTGCAAATTTTGAAAAAATTGATATTTGCGTTCGTTGGGATCGTAATTTATGTTAAAAATTGCATAAATTAACAAATATTTAAAATAATTATTTTTGTTAATTAATGTAAACTAAAAATTATAACTGTCTTAACCTTATTTGTATTTTAACTTAAAATATTAGTTTTTTGTATATTACTTTGTGCATTTTTAAATGCAAATATAGTAAGTGAACTTAAAGTATTTGTTTGGAAAGTTTTGCACCAGTTTAAAAAAAATAAAAACATATTTTAGGAAGATTTTTTTATGCCCAAAAAATATGAAAGATTACGAAAGATTAGGAAAATATTTTTTTTTGAACAGGTAGCAGGTATTGGTATTGGTGTATTTGTTTAATAAATTTTGCAACAGTTTAAAAAAGATAATACGGGAGGGCCACAAATAGATATTTTTCTTCTCCAGAAATATGTATTCACTTAGGTAGAGTTTCTAACATTCATTAAAAAACGCGAAAGATTAGGAAAATATTTTCTTGAACAGGTAGCAGGATTTTAGCGCCCTTTCTACTGTGCTAAGTAAGCAGAGATATAATTTAAGTGAAAAAAATATTTCAGCAATGTTATTAATAAGATTAAATGAAAATTTATTTCAAAAAATATGTAATAAAAATTATATATTTTATAATAAGAAATTAAGATATTAAATTATTAAATTATTTCAATAACTTCGTTAAATTTAAGCTGTAATTAAAGATAAAAAATTAAGTGAAATCTAATAACAAAATTAATTTATGTTGTTGTAAAAAATATTTAATTTGCTTTTTATAACCTTACTAACGAATCTTAGTGTACAACTTACTATTAAATAAAATTTTATGAAGTAGTCCAAAATTGATATATTTAATTTTTTCAAAGTACGATCCGTAGAACCGATCCTCTTTACTTATAACATTTCGAAACAAATACTTTTTCTCTATTAAATTCATGTACCTATTTAATATAACAAAGTTTTCAAGTACATTGTGAAATTAACTTTATTCCCATGTTTTAAATTAATAAACCTTAAAATAATAAGTAATATAAGCAATAAATGTAAATCTAATAATAAATTCAAAATTAAAATATAAATACAAAATTATTTCTTCAATAAAATATTTCGCATTAAGACCAAAATTAATACAAATCAGTTTTCCGTACTATTTTGCTGCGATATTTGTCATAATATTGTGCGCTTTTAAATCATCATTTCACACAAACGTGCAGTAGACATTTCGTCTCCGCACATTTGGGTGCATTTTTATTTTCGAGCCTGCACACAAAATGTGCTTCTCGTATTCTTTTCTGCACACGTTGTGTGCGAGGGCAAGTTGGCTGCCGCACACACAATGTGCTGTGCGAAATAACTTCGGCACAAACACCGAATGCGTGTGCGAGTTTTATTTCACTCCACCACACTCGTGTGAAATGTGCGTTTCGTTTGTGCACACAAGATGTGCACTTAAGATGTGCACAAAAATTTTCGCACACCACATTTGTGGTGTGAAATTTTAGAATCGCACAACATTTGTGCGTGGTGTTTTGCATTTTTGTGCACAGCACAGTGTTTTTCTGAACCCTGGGAAATTCACATATAAGCTATTGATAACGACGGTAAAAATGGATGTTATTAGTCCTCTTGGGGAACCATATCTTTAAAAAAGGCAGCACATCGTTTGCATATCTTGAAGGTAGTGGGGAAATTGCATTTAAAAGGTGCAGAAACACGTTATAGTTGATATCCGTTTTGATCAAATTGTGAACACCCTTCCAAAAAGTTGACGCTTCTCCACTGGCCAAAATGTTAAAAAAATAATTTTTTATTAACAATTTATTTTCGTTACGTTCGAAGTGGGTGGACTTTCCGTTATTTGAAAGTTGTTCTTTGGTTTGAACTTTGTGATTAATTCAATTAAATATTTAGCGTTCAATATTTTTCTTCATTTTTAATAGGCATTTGTGCAATAATTTCTTCCAATTTCGATGTGAAAAAGACATGTTTTTTGTTTTTATTAACGAATTATCGCTAAAAATTTTCTCGAGAGTTCCAAGTTGATGGCCGACCTGGCTTGGAATGGCCATAAAGAAAGTGTTGTTGGAAAAAACTTACGGAGTTTATTTGTAATTTTTGTGATTAACAATTAAGTTTCCTTTTTTATAAGATTTTTTTTATTCGCTGTTCACTTGTGCTATTGTGAATTTTGAATGTAAAATTTGCTTGATTTTGTATCAATTACAATTCATTTTGTAATTATCGTTGTCTCATTCTTGTGTTCCTTGATAATGACATGTAGGTATTCTTTGGTATTATTTGGTATTATTCTTGTTTACTAAATTTGCAGGTTTCATATTTCGTTTGTTTGTTTTATAAACGATATTTTTTAGTAAGAAGTGCAAAGCTTACATAAACAATTATTTCGGAAAGATTAATTAATTATCATAAAATAAAAACATTTCTGTTAGTGAAAAAATGGTTAATTCTTTGTGGTTAAAAAAATTAAAATCATAATTGATAATTACTGTTTCAATTTTATTCAAGAAAACTGCATTTCACATTTGCAATGTTATTGATTAGAAGAAATAATGATTACTACAAAGCCTTCCCGAATTTACTGCATAAAATTACTGAGTGTAACTGTGATGTCGGGTGCAATAAATAAAGCGTACTAAACAGTCACATATACTGCTTTTAATAGATATATTAAACAGGTCGTGCTTTCGAATGAGTTTGTAAAGTTCTTAAATATTCTAATGGAAACTCAAGAAGAGGTTCAGCTCAGCGATGAACCTGATGCATACTTCGAACATCAAATTTTTTATCAACCAATACAACAAAATAGTATCGATAATAGTAAATATGATGATTACAATTCTAAAAAAGCTGCGAAAATAGAAAATAATATTAAAACTAAAGAAGTCATCTCTTCAAGTGAGAAGCAATATCCTCACCATATAGGATTAAAACCAACAAAACTTTCTTGCAAAACAGTAGGACTTAAAAGGTATTAACAATTCTAAATGAACAGACCACTACATAATGCCTACACATCTACATGTATATATTATTACCGAAGTTTCGAAAAGAACTTAACTACAACAAAAATTATTTTTACATTAGGGGAATTCAGGCAACTGATCAGTTGCTTAGTTGATTCAAAAACTTCATATAAAAAAAATTTAGCATTTTCATGTTAATCAGTTGCTTGAACGACCCAAAATGCGTAATCTGATTAGTTTGTTGTGTGTAAATGCCTTGGCAGCACTCGCATCAACAGCAAAAGCGAAACATACGTTAACAGTGAAAATTTTTTACACACAATTCAAACAGCTGAGAGAGATAGCTAATAAATTTCTATGCAAAAGTTCATTTTAAGTTATTATTACGACACTTGGGACTAACGGCACTATTAATCAAATTTGTACTAATCTGAGAATCACCGAAATAGTTGATTCCCTGCTTAGTTTCATTTTTGTGTGCAAATTTTTGTTGTAATCAACTACTAAGCAACTAATCAGTTGCCTGAATATCCCTATTATGTATTTTAATTAATTGAATATTTGGCTGACCAGACTGCTGTTTCGAGTATTGCCAAATACCCAACATCAGTGGTATTGGCTTATATCTTTTATTTAATTATTCGTAAATAATTTTTTGTTTGTAGTCACTTCTGTCATTTATTGCTTAAATGTGAAAAATTAATTTTAATTTGTCGTATCAAGAGGTAACCTTAAAAAAAAAATGTTCGAAAATATTGTGTATCTGATTTAAAGTAGATACCAAAATTTTTTTTATGTTGAGCCTTTTTCTAGTTAGTGCATCTGGGCACCTTACTCTTTGATAGCTAGGTGTTTCTGCAGTGTTCCACACATCCCACTGATTAATTTGTGTATTCCTTATAAGCGTCGTGATTATTCAAGGATTGTTCTAAGATCTGCGTACCGCCCGAAAAATAGATATGATACTGTTGATTCTAACACAGCACAAACTCTCGCGCAGGAAGCTGCCGAGGATTTTGATCAGTCCGACTGGGATACCATATTTATTTTATATTTAAGTATGTGTACAATATTCTATATGTAAAGTAGAGTGTAATACAGCAGTACAGTTGGTTCAAAGGTTTTATATGCATTTTTTCCCGAGTGTCGATTATCCATTCTTATGTTGTAAGGAATACGAGTATCATTTCCTTTAAAGACCCCCTTTTATTTTGAAAAACATTTCAGGAAATTCTGGAATGCATTCTATAATTCCTTTCACTGTAGTTTCAAAAATGTTTCAAATCTATCATTTTTCATGCACCATTTCTTTTTTGTTTTGGTGGGTCATTATCACAAAGAATTTAACACTTCAGTTATAGGTTTTTCTCTTCATTAAATTAATTTAAGTAGGCTCCATCCACTTTTTGAATCACTTGAAATAACAATTAAATTAGAAACTGTTTTAATTTACAGTTCTCAAACACAAATTTCATGCCACGATGGACCATGAATATAACTGTCATTATAATATTTATAACACTAATTAGTTGTTTCTTTACGTTACGTGAGGCAGCCTTGTTGTTAGTTCAAAAAATTTTTCAACAACGTTAGATACATGCGCTATTAAAGATAAGTCCTCAAATCAGCTTATCCTGTTTGGATTTTCCAATCCAAGCAATAATTGATTATATTGCTTACAGAACCTTAATAATATCAAAATGTACCATTATTTATATGCAAGTAAATTTTGGCGCATTACGCTGAAAACGAACAAAAAAAAATACGATTTGAATGGTTCAGGTTCGTTTTCAATGTTAACCTAGCCATTTTCCGTATAATTCTTCGGTGGTTAGATCAGAAGCTGTAACTACATTACTTGTATATAAAATATTGAAATATTTTCATAAACACGTACCTGAATTTTTTAAAGTAAAGGTGATTATAGTATGCAGGTCCTATTACCATCTCAGTGGTTAGCACATGTTAAAATTCATACCTGAGTTGAAAGCAGATTGTTAAGTTTAGTATATTCGATGTCACGTAATTTTAATAATATGATACGCAAGAATGCTTAAGTGGATGTTAAGAATCACTAAAAAAGAGATAAACTTGATTCGACGATTATCGAAATGAAAACATTTGTCAACTATTCAAAATAAGTCTATGTTCTTGATTTAAGAAAAAGATTAAAATAGTTGCAGAAGGCTAAATCTTTTCTTATTTCTTAAAAATGGTTTAACAATGTTGAGCAGTAGTGCTTAGTTTTCGGTTTTTCTTGGACAGATGTTATTAATGTATATTAACCACGTGTATTTCAAAAAAATGATCATCGTCTTATCGGTCGACATTGCAATTTTCGTCTTTTCAATGAACTGGCTGATATCACCCAAATTTAATCTATTTTGAGAAAAACAAATTTGTTGCGTACAAAACAGTCATCAAACGAATATGGGACCTACGTTATACATTTTGAAGTTTTGCGGGAAAGTACTACCGTGATCGACTGATATCCAAATATCCCATAACTAATTTAATTTAATTTTATTATAATTGTTATTAAATTTGTTTATTATTTCCCATAATTTTTTTTGTTATATTTAAAAAGCTGTAGTTTATTATAAGAAAAACCAATAATCTATAAATATAAAGAAAAGATCACAGTAAGAATATAGCAAGCTGAGATGTTAAAATTAATCTGTCTTAAAACATTTTAAACTATTTAAGCAAAAGTGTTCCTATGCAATCGTATACAAAATTAATCAAATAATTAATCAATCATCAATTCACATCAATACTTGTTTGGCATCCATGAATGCGTTATAAAAAATTGTTAAGTGTCGCCAAAGCAGTGTCCCTTTTAAAGGTACAATATAAGTAGATGCTATTCAAAAAAGAACTTATTCGAACTTATTCGTTCCCGCGCTTATTTTTTTTTATTTTCACGCTGGCAACACTATTATACACATTCTGTCAAAGTTTAAAGCATATCGTACGATTAGTTTTTGTTTGGCGTCTAAATGCGTCGAAAAATGGTGTAGGGAACAAGGCCTGGCCATCAATGCCACGAAATCAGACACTATCCTCTTCACGAGGAAGAGAAGTCTGTCAATGGAGCCTTTACAACTTTTTGATAATAACATTCGCATATCAAAGTCGGTGAAGTATCTAGGTGTTGTCCTAGATAATAAACTGACTTGGAATGAACATGTGAATGAAAAGATCAGGAAAGCGAAAAGAGCTCTATTTCAATGTAAGAGAGTGTGCGGAAGACGATGGGGGATATTCCCAAAATCGATGCACTGGATCTATACCATGATAGTCAGACCTATTATAACATATGCGTCAGTTATCTGGTGGTGTAAAGTCACCCAAAAGACAATAAAGACGAAGTTAGATAGAGTCCAGCGACTACCCTGTGTTGGAATAACAGGCGCTATGCGAACTACACCAACACCGGCATTAGAGGCGATGCTAGGCTTGCTTCCGTTGGATTTACATATAAAGAAAACGGCGGCACTGGCAGCAATTCGCATGAACCGGAGCTCCACGTGGAACAACTTCGAAAAATTAGTGGGCCATCGTAAGATTCTTGATCTCGTCCAGGCCGCGGTCAAGGAAACGCAGATGCCATTGGAGACTATGAGGAGGGTTTATGGGACAGAAGTGTCCTACAGAACACTGATAGTAGACGGCTTTCTACATAATAAATGTGGAAGGAATGACATTTGCATATTTACCGATGGCTCCTTAATGGATGGCAGAGCTGGTGCTGGGGTTTACTCGAAAGAGCTAAATCTAACGTGCACTCTACATCTAAGAATATATGTTTCCGTCTATCAAGTGGAACTTATGGCGGTCTCACATGCTCTGGATCACCTATTAGATTGTCAGGTATATCAGAAAAAGATTCTGATAGCGCTGGACAACCAAGCAGTTATCAAAAGCATGCAAAAGACATACATAACTAACAGCTTAGTACAAGAATGTGTAACGAAGCTCATGGAATGTGCTCATGGAAATGAGATGACGATCATGTGGGTTAAAGGACACATCGGTATTGAGCAAAACGAGAAGGCAGATGAACTTGCAAAGCAAGGATCAAGCCATAATTTCTGTGACCCGGAGCCCAGAATACCATTGGGGTACAGCATGACGGCAGCCTATGTCAATAAGTGGATAATCTCACTTCATCTTAATAGATGGAGAGAGTTGAGCACTTGTAGACAGACCAAACTCATGTTACCTAAACCGTGGGCCAGGGAAGCGATAAAAGTGCTTAGCTATTCGCGGAGCACTCTAAGCTGGCTGACCTCACTAATTACTGGACATGGCAACTTCAAGTATCACCTCAAAAAGATAACTCTTGCTGAGGAAGACACTTGCAGACTATGTCTATGTCTAGATGTCTATGTCTAGAAGAAACCTCAAGCTAAATGAGATGCTTGCATTAACAAAAGATGTAGTTATGCGAACGGAAGCCACTCCAGCTTTAACTCAATAACAACATCCGAGAATCGAAAGACGAAAAAGGACCCAAGTCGTTTCATGGTCTACTTCGACTAATCCTTCACTTCAGTGAGGCCACTTGTTGGACAGTGCGCTGTCCCAACGTCCCACCATATATATATGTTTGGCGTCTATACAAAGAAGTCGAAAAATTTTCGTGTGGCGATTTTTAGCTGAATTTCATTTTTAGCTGAAAAAAGCGTCGTTGTCATGTGACCAAAGATTTAATTTTCAACGCAGATAGTGACCTGACCCCACATTCATCGAACGCATCATAACTGGTGATGAGATATGGGTCTATGAATTTGACATGCCCACCAAACAACAATCGACCGAATGGTGCTTCGAAGGTGAGCCGAAACCGAAAAGAGAACGCCAAAGTCGGTCCTAAATCAAGGTTATGCTGACTGTTTTTTTCGATATTCGTGGTGTGGTGCACTATGAATTCCTTCCGGACGGTCAATAAGGAGTATTATTTTGCCGTTATTAAAAATTAAAATTTTGCGTGTTTTTTTAACTTCTGGTTCTTTTTTGATCATAGGGTATAGGTATAATATAATATATCTTTTATAAGGTTTTTATTTGATAGACTGATATTGGTTGAGATAGATATAGAAGATAATAATTTGGTCACTGTTAGAGTCTTCAGATCATTTTCTCTTGCATAGGAATTTCTGTTATTTTTTTTTCTGTTAAACTACTTAGATTCCTTGCCTACTACCAGCTTTTGCTTACTATTAAATTACAGTCTTTAAACTTCTTTTACTGCTAAAGTCACAAAATCACGATTTGATTTGTTTTATTATTCTAATGATTAAATCATGATTAGATTCCATTTACTTCTCAAAATTACATTGGTCAACAATGTATGAACTTTATCAAGTATATATATACATAACTAATTTTTTTTTATTATATAAAATGTTAGATCATTACACTTCCTTTTTTTGCGGAGAAAGCATGACTGCTTTTCCCGCCGTTTTTCGATATCCTTATCCAACAAGATGTGCTGTAAGGATGGAAAATTGCATCACATTTCCCTCCTATGTGAATATGTAATAAACATCACGAGTACATAATATGGCGTTTACACTGTCCAATGAGTCATTTGAAAGTGTTTACATTCGTTGTAATTCATTTGTTTTCATTTCAAACATATATTTCGACTTGACTGTTGATTTGATTTTTGGCCTGTGCCAAAAGCCTGTGTGTTTTCATTTGTCATCGTTACAGTTGTGTTACGGCAGCTGTTTTTATTGGAACGAGCTGTTATAGAACCTGCTGTTCGTCTTCGAAATATGTTTTAATCTTATTCCATATAAAGCTGCTTGAACACATTTTCGGACCTATTCTGTGTACTTTACAAATTTGTGAAACAATAACAATTATCATCAAAATCGACGATTGTAAAGGTTTTCGTATTCTGTGTCATAATTTAAAAGCTTTTTTCTTTAAAAATTGAACATTTAAAATGACAAATGCTCTTGACGACTAAAACATATGCTCTTTCCAAGCACTTTTTATTGTTATTTGTATGCATGACAAAATTCAAAATAGCATAATTACTGAATTTTTAGTTATTTATTAATAAAAATATTAAAATAATAATAATATATAATTTAGTAAATTTTATAAAAATTGTTATAATAAAATTCCATATCGCATTATTAGTGATTTTATAATTATTTAATCAAGTTTTGTAAAAATACAATAGATTTGAATTATCTATATGCATGGTAAAATTCTAAATAGCAAATAACAGATCCAAAAAAATAAAGGTAATGAGGCATGATATGAATATAATAACTAGTTCACACTACTTTTGATTTTTGTATACAAAACAATTTACAATTTATAGTGTGGTGAAAAGCACTAGGTACTTAAGCTTAAAATTTGTCAAGATGTGTTCAGAATACAAAAAGTTTTTTGCTTTACTAAAATCATAAATAATTGTCAAAATTTGATAAATTTGTAAAATGCCCAGAATAAACCCGTTTATGTGTAAACCTGGTAGAAGATTGTAGGTGCCCTATATTAGAACCTCCACGAATAGTTCACGTTTCTCATTGAAGCGGTGAGGACGACAAACACATGTTCTGCGCTTTCAGTAACGTTATGGCAGTTTGGGCAGAAGAAGCTATCTGCTGCTGAAATCGATGAACATATTCCAAAACGCCTCTTTTCCGTTTTATATTTGAGTCAAATTGAAGTCCACTGCACTATGTTTTCTTATCACATCAAGGAAATGTTGATAACGGGTGCATAGGTTCATTGTCTGTTTAATGATTGTTCCCATCTTTTCTGCCACTATCTAAGTGAATAAGAGCGTTCGGTTAGCTCTTTTGTATTTATGTCCACTGTAAATTTTCTGACAATGACACAAATTGCTGTCCTTATAAGAGCGGTATAAAATATAATTCAATCCGTACTCTTTTACTCTTAGGGCCACCGATGTTGGGAGCGCTTTGCGTTAGTGCACTATTTACTTTACAGCTTACTGCTGTAAGTTGCTGTTTGAAGCTCAGCCTTACATCAATCACGACTTCAAGGTATTTTGTTTATAGGTTGCTTTCCTCTTAGCTCTACCTCTATTACAATCTATTACAATGTGTGCTCTTTGCCAAGCGTTGACATCTTAATATGAGAAACTGTTATTCAGATAGCCGCTTTTTTCTATATCTATCATCTGAACTTGCAGCTCAATGTTATCGTATTGTTCCGATAGTAAGACTACTACATCCCCCATTACAACTATTTATTAGTGCTGTTCAAATTATTCGAATATTCGCATTTCAACGAAGTCTTCGAAGTTGGAAAAAACTTCGAATTTTTGTGAATTTTTGTTCTCGAAGTCTTCGAAGTTGAAGTGTAGTGAAAAACTTCGAAGATTTCGAAGACTTCGTAAGCAAAAGGTGAAGTGAGAGCGCAAAATGCAAACAAACGTGCATCACACAAATTATTTGAGGGATGAAAGCATTTGCTTCGTTTGAACGGTTTTATGTTTTTTTTATGTTTTGTTATTCTATGCAGAAAATTAAAAACATGTTTTTTTGTTTTATTTTATTACATAAAATTTATTTTATTATTAAATATGTATTATAATATATATTATTATTAAATATGTTATTATTAAATATTATTTATATTAAATAAAAAATTTACATTTTAAATAACTTATATTTATTATTTACCTTCGAAGACTTCGTTTACTATTCGAATTCTTCGAATACTTCGTAAATTCGAATATGAACAGCACTAGTATATATCAGAGGTCTTGGGCAGCTTTGCAATAGTTAATAATAAGTTGCAATACCTTCATGCCCTTTTTCTACGCACCGCTTCTTGATACTGTCACTCTTTTTTATTGATTGCTCATATTGTTACTTCTTTTATAGTATTGCTCATTTGTATCTTTTCATGCTCTCATGAGTATGAAGTTTTTAGAGTATAATAGTGTAGGAATTATAAATAAGGAAATGTAAAGTCAGTTTGACTGGACACTCTCAAGTACGCAGACGTGTTTTATTTAACTCAGAGTCTGACAAATTAAGAAGAGGGATATAAAACAAAGAGTGCAACTGGGGAATGCAAGTAATTTGGAGGATTTTCCGTCGGTAAAGGAAACGCAACTGCATGAACATAATGAACAGGAGAAATAAAATATCGCCGGTGTTAATAAAGCAAACGAAAACACCACAGTTTTAGACATTGGAGTCATTGATACAGCCCATTAATGCTGTGGCGACGTCGATGCAAGAATTAAAACTTATTGTTAGCCTCATTGCAAGAGAATAGATACAATAAATAAATGTATAAGTACTTAAAAAAAGTATTTTGTGTCGAATACTACTCTGCAGCAATAAGTCAAACTACAACTACAGCAGATACAGTGAGTGTTTCTGTTCCTTCAATGACTGTACCAAACCAATACATGAACAAATATGCGTGTGCATCAACAAGAACAGTGTGGCCTCTGCAAGCATCACATATAATGAATATGCCTAATGTGTCTACGTTGGCGCCAGTATTCTTTTTAACCCCTGAATATGTGCCAAAGTCGCCGTTAGTCGCGCCGAACATAACTGTAGCTACTACGTCAGCAGAATATGCACCGTATATGCAGAACAGACCAGATTAAACCAATTTACGTATGCAGTATGAAACAAATATGAATTCGAATGTTGCTATGGTAATGCAGGTTGCGGGTAACTATTGTAACATACGAGAAATTATAGATGCTTTGCCGATATTCGACAACAACAGTGATGACATCACATCAGTGCAGTTTGTACAAAGTGTTGAACAATTGAAAAATGCATACCAGTGGAATGACCATATTGTGCCATAAGAAGAAAATTGAAAGGTGCCGCAATAATGTAGATCGATTCGCAACCAGTATTTCGTAGCTGGAGTGAATTTGTGGTCGCATTCATAAATGATTTTCTGTGCGTTTTAAATGCTGCTGATATTCATATGCTGTTAATTAGCAATCAGCAGAGGAAAAATGAAAGCGTTGTTGAGTACTACTATCGGATGTTATCTATTGGACGCCGAAGGCAATTCGAAGTTCAGGCGATCATAAGATATGTGACAATCGGGTTGCTAAATCTACTTAACGTAATGCTTGGTTTAATTTTAAAGGCTTCATGAACTTAACGTTGTCAAACACTAGTAATCAGCTGTTTGACAACATAAGTTGAATGAAGCATGAATGAAGCTTTATCTAGATTAGGGACATGAGAGCAGCTTCTGTGTTGGATTTAAACTAAAAAACTTCCTCTTTGGTTTTGAATCGTGAAACGGGTAACAACACATGCCTAAAATTAATAAAAATAAATAAAGATTAAAATACATACAAAATAATTGCAGTATTCATTTTCAAATAGATCAATAAGGCAAACTACAAGTTTATCTGCTCGGCAGTTTACGATCAGTTAAGCAAAATACTAAAATATATCATCCAACGCGTACATGTGCGTGTTGGAAGCGTGATATAACTATTTGCGGCTCAAATAAGAACAAACAAGTTCTTATTATATTTGGGTGATATAACTATTTGCAGATTTAATAAGAACAAACGCGTGCTTAACATTATTTGGTGACCCCGACGTGATTGCATCCAAAGATATAATCTACGGCAGCTAAGAACTTGGTGCATGTATACACAACGTGGTTGCATTAAGACACGTGTTCACTTGTACTCAGTTCATACACACATCTGGTATCAACTCTAATTACTTCCACAATTTGTATCAAGTCTTCAACAGATTAAGTGAAAAAATGGCAACCATTGAAGTAGACAAAAAACAAGAAGGAACCAAGCCTGTGTCGAGCGAAGATGTGACAAAGCCATTACGGAATCAAAGGGTGTTGATTCGCGTAATTGAAAAAACGATGAAGGAAATAGAAGCAACATTCAAAGAACCACAACAAGAAGTGGCTTACATGGCTAGTCATCACGGCTGGAAAATTACCTCAGCAAGTTAATTCAAAACAAAGATATAATATGGAACTCCACCCCTGCGGACACGGTAAAGGACTACAGTTGGGAGGTGTTTTTCGAAGTAGAATAGAAATTACATAATATATTGGTGCTAATAAAAACGATTCTAAAATTGTTAAATTCTCTTAATTGTGTTTCAGAAAATCAAGTAATACTGCAATCACAATCAGTAAAATTGCCACAAATTACGCTTCCAACATTTAATGGCAATCCATTGAGATGGGTAGCATTTCGTGATTTGTTCACACAATTGATAGACGAGCAAGCCTTTAAGCCAATCCAGATGATGTTTTATTTGACGACAAATTTGGTTGAAGAGCCCAAAAATTTAATAAAACATATACCAACGTCTACCGAAAACTATACAACTGTGTGGGAAATTTTGACAACTAGTTATGATAACAAACGTCTCTTGGACATTGCATTACTCAACAAGTTATTACGTCAACAAACAATAACATCAGAAAGTTCTTCAGGATTAAAATCGCTGCATGATGTCACTAAAGAGTGTTTTTTGGGTTTGACTGCACAAGGTATTCCTGTAGAAAAGTGGGATGCACTATTGGTACACCTCACTTTAAAGAAATTGGATAGAGTTAGTTAAACAATGATTAGATACGCTTGACAGAGGATTCGATCAAAAACGTTGGAACACATCAAGGTTAGTTGCAGTTACAAATGAACATTTTGTAAGTGAAAAACTGTGTTTAGCATGCAGGGATAGCCATCCGTTGTACACAAGTAAGTTTTTTCTTTAGGATGCTCCCAGTAAACGGCTTCATCTAGTTCAGCAGATGCGATTGTGCATTAATTGTCTGAAATGTGACAAAAAATACAACTCACTCCTACATTTAGAAAATCCAACCAGTAAGGCTACAAAGCCAGAAGTAAATAATTCAATAAGCCTAGTTTCTAATAGCAATTAGTGCTGTTCATATTCGAATTTACGAAGTATTCGAATATTCGAATAGTAAACGAAGTCTTCGAAGGTGAAAAAAACTTCGAAGTTTTTGTGAATTTTTGTTCTCGAAGTCTTCGAAGTTTAAGTGTTGTGAAAAACTTCGAAGATTTCGAAGACTTCGTAAGCAAAAGGTGAAGTGAGAGCGCAAAATGCAAACAAACGTGCATCACACAAATTATTTGAGGGATGAAAGCATTTGCTTCGTTTTTACGGTTTTATGTTTTTTTTTTTTGGTATTCTATGCAGAAAATTAAAAACATGTTTTTTTGTTTTATTTTATTACATAAAATTTATTTTATTATTAAATATGTTATTGTAATATATATTATATTAAATATGTATTATAATATATATTATTATTAAATATGTTATTATTAAATATTATTTATATTAAATAAAAAATTTACATTTTAAATAACTTATATTTATTATTTATATTTAAAAAATTATATTTACAATAAAAACATCAAAAATTATTTTTTATTATGCAAAAAATAAATTTGTGCTTACCTGTGTGATCATCACAGCTCATACATGTCAAATAATTATGCATTAATGAGCAAAACTCATTTTTTCATAACTTATTTTCAAGGTTTTAATTTGTGATTTTTTTTAAAAGAAAAATTAAAACTTTTCTAAAATTTCCTTTATCAATATCTATAATCAATATCTATATTTTCATATTATTACGTATATATTTTATATTATATTAAAAATTTTCTCAAATATGATTTTTTAAATATGAATAATAAATATAAGTTATTTAAAATGTAAATTTTTTATTTAATATAAATAATATTTAAAAATAACATGTTTAATAATAATATATATTATAATACATATTTAATAATAAAATAAATTTTATGTAATAAAATAAAGCAAAAAAACATGTTTTTAATTTTCTGCATAGAATACCAAAAAAAAAACATAAAACCGTACAAACGAAGCAAATGCTTTCATCCCTCAAATAATTTGTGTGATGCACGTTTGTTTGCATTTTGCGCTCTCACTTCACCTTTTGCTTACGAAGTCTTCGAAGTCTTCGAAATTTTTCACTACACTTAAACTCCGAAGACTTCGAGAACAAAAATTCACAAAAACTTCGAAGTTTTTTCCAACTTCGAAGACTTCGTTGAAATGCGAATATTCGAAGAACTTCGAATTTTTAAAAACTTCGGATAATGTGAACAGCACTAACAGCAATAATCATATACGATGCTAAGTTATGTTGAGAACAGCACGCATAACTATAAAAGGCAATACAGGAACGGAGATCGAATGCAGAGCATTATTAGACTCTGGTTCACAGGTCAACATTATCACAGACAGGCTTATGAAGAAATTAGAAGAAAACCCCCAAAGGACGTCAGCATGCATTGAAGGTATTGGACAGAGAAAACAAAATGCTCAACGACAAGTAAATCTAACATTTGGTTCCATAATTAACAACTATTCAGCAAGGGTAGAAGTATACGTAATACCGAAAATTATATCTGATTAGCCGAGTGTGCACATCGACATATCGAATGGGAAAATACCCAGCAACATTAAATTAGCTGACCCAGACTTCAATGCTAGTGATAAAATTGATATTTTGTTAGGTGCGGAGTTTTCCCATCAACTGCTATCTATAGGGCAAATAAGGATTGGGAATAATCTTCCATCATTGCAAAACACGTAACTGGGCTGGATAGTGATAGGAAGGATAAGTGATCACGAATTTGCTCCACAGACCCAGACTTGCGGCGTACTTTCAGACGATGATGAATTGTGTACTTCGACCAGAAAGCAGCACAACCAAACTTCGAGCAGTATTTGATGTTTCATGCAAAACTAATAATGGCTTGTTTTTACATGACATTTTACTGACAGGTCCAAACATTCAATGTGAGCTTTTTTCTATTCTACTTCGTTTCAGACGTCCAAGGTTCGTATACTGCACGGACATTGAAAAGATGTACCGGCAAATCCTTGTACATCCGAATGATCGAAATTACTAAATTATTGTATGGAGAGAATCGTCATGTAAACCGTCGAATTTCTATAGACTAAATACTGTCACATACGACACACGGTCGGCACCATATTTAGCTCGAAATGCCTGCAACAACTGGCCATTAAGGAATCGTCTAAATATCCGCTATGAGCTTCAGCGATTCAAAATGATTTCTATGTTGACGATTGTCTCAGTGGATCAGACAATCTGAATACTGCATTGGATTCGGCCGGTTTTACATTACGCAAGTGGTGCGCCAATGATCCTTCGTTGCTTAAGGATATAGCAAAACAAGATCAAGATCAACCTAACGAGGGATGAAGCAGTACCAAGTGAAGTATACAGTAGGTGGATCCGTTTTTGAACGAATTTAGATCACTTAATCGATTTCAAATTGAAAGGCATGTATTTGGACAGCAGATGGCGACATCGTTATAACTTCTGTGATGCATCAGAAAAGGCTTTGGCGCTGTAATATACGTTTGAGGAAAATTAAAACATGGACGTCTGATTAATCGGCTTTTATGTTCCAAATCACGCGTCGCACCCTTGAAAACACAAACAATTCTGCGCTTGGAGTTGTGCGCGGCTCTCCTTGAAGCAACACTAATGAAAACAGCAAAAGATGATTTGAACTATAAGGTGTCAACATATTAATTGTGAAACTAATAATGAAAAATATTCATGAAACAAACATGCATTGTGGTGGACAAGCATTGTTGGCAACAACTCGACAGAAATTCTGACCAGTCAAGGGGAAAATAATGGCGAGGTCAATTAATCAACACTGTGTTCGTTGTATTAAGTGTAAGCCTATAACATTTAACCAAATTCTGGGGAATCTTCCAAGTAGTCGAGTACAATCAGCCAGACCATTCCATAATACAGGCGTGGATTTTTGTGGACCATATCTGGTACATTATAAGGTTAGAGGAAAGGGACCTCACAAGGCATGCATTGCGGTTTTCTGTTGTTTCGTTATAAAGGCATTACATATGGAACTGGTCAGTGATCTGACTGCTGGCGCATTTATAGGATCAATTAAACGCTTCGTTGCAAGACGCGGTCATTGTAAAAATATATACTGTGACAACGCAACAAATTTTGTAGGAGCTAATAATAAACTAAATGAATTAATGAAAGTTATTTACTTCAAAAAATCAGAAGCAGATATCGAAACAGCCTGCAGTAAGAAAGGTATCAAATTCAATTTCATTCCGCCACGGACGCCTCATTTGAAGGACTATGGGAAGCAGCAGTGAAATCGGCTAAGTACTTATTGGTACAGAGTGTCGCAACTGAATCGTTAACGTACGAAGATTTGAATACAGTAATAATAGAAATTGAATCAATATTAAATTCAAGACCGATTACTCCAATGTCAAATGACCCAAATGATTTAGAAGAACTTACGCCAGGTCATTTTTTGATTGGAGAAGCAGTCACAGCACCAGTCCCGGAAAATACAACCACAGCAAATTTAAAAACATCATTATTAGCAAGATGGAAATTGGTGTCCCACATAAAACTCGAATTTTGGAGACGATGGAACTAGGAGTATCTAACGGAACTACAATACCGACATAAATGGCGAGAACAATGCAATAACTTACAAGAACACTCCTTAGTTATTCTAAAGAATGAAAATTTACCCCCTCTTCAATGGTCATTGACCCAATCAAAATATATAAAGGCAGTGATGGCAGTGTGGTCGATGTGAAAACAGCATCAGGTATTTTAAGACGCGATATTCATAATTTGGCTCCACTCTTACTTGAAAACAACGGTAGTGAGGGTGACGAGATATAGTGCGACAATAGTGCGAGTGTACGAAAATCCGCAGTACGTTACAAAGATAATCAATACGTGTCGAATAAAAATATCAGTGACTCTAGTGCAACTCGTGTGGTAAAAGCGGTACCGGTTTGTATATTTGACGGAAGTAGAGGCATATTTCAAGAAATAATCCAAAACCGTAACGAAAGTCATGTTGTTCAATATGTTCAGAAAGCCATGATACAAAAACGTGTACTAAACGAAACCTAGTAAATGCCATTGAAAAACCGGGAATTACAATTAAACTGTAACGACCTTTTCCCGGCCCTATCTATAGCTGGGGTATACTCAGCGAGTATACCAGGGTTCGTTATAAGAAAATTTATCTAAGTAAAATAATAGAGACACTTCTGTTTAAAGTAGCGTTTATTATTTAACAAAAAAAATAAGAAAATATAATCAATTTGTGGAAAGCGATGTTGAAAATGTTGCTAATGATGTAGAATGTTGTAATGATGTTGTAGACGGTGTAGCATGTTGTAAAATGTTGTATGGTGTTATAAATGTTGTAACGATGTTGTAAACGGTGTAGGATGTTGTGAAATGTTGTATGATGTCATAAACGCTGTCACGATGTTGTAAACGGTGTAGAATGTTGTGATATGTCGTATGACGATTGCTTGCAGTGGTGCGCAAGTTGCTAACCTTGAAGTGAAAGAAATTCCAAATAAAAAAATCTCTAGAAACTCTAATATCAATATAAAGCAATATCTTTGTCAGCAAAAGCCAGACAAGGGTTCCTTCCTACTGTTCCGCCTGGCCACGTCCGTCAGCAATTGCCAAACGCTCGTTGTCCACACGCCTTCTTACAGTGTTGGTGACTCGTCGCCCATTCCTCCATCAGCTATGGCCAAATGGAAGTCTGGATGACTAGTTAAATTACCCTACGCCAGCAAAAGCCAAGCAGAAGGTAACTCAACTGGTTAAATTACCCTACGCCAGCATAAGCCAAGCAGAAGGTAATTCAACCATTATCACTTCACCCAAACTAGTTCATCCATTCACATGGTGATCGTCAGCAATGGCCAAACGAATCAACATATGCCTGGACCAACTAGTCCGAGCTCCCACTATCATCCCTAATAAAAGTGACTTACCTTGAAGTGAAAGAAATTCCAAATAGAAAGATTTGGCAATTTCGCTGCCCTTTTATTTGAAATTCCTTCCATTACATACAAAAACAATAATTATTTTCAAATAAACAAAGTACCGTAAATTTGTCAAAACAAATTTCTTATTGTTGTACGCATTGCAATCAAATTCAACAAAAATAACTGCATCACATAAAAAATGCGTGCACAATATTTTTCTTAAATTTGTTTATGCAGACAAACAAGAGAAATAGTTACAACAAATTTAACTAATTTTTATTAGCGGCAAAAAACTAATCAAAACATATTTTACTTTACAGGGTCATTCGTTTATACAAAATGTTTGTCTCTAATATGAAATTTACAGGGTCATTTGTTTATAATAAAAATGGATGTTACTGTAGGAAAATTTTATTGAATTTAGAAACATGTTTTTACTAAGTGAATTTAAAACTCATATTTGACTATTCATTTGATTTGTGGGGTTAAATTTTAGAATAAAATTTGGGCCTTACAAAACAAATATGTATATATAATATTTTATGTAACGCTTTGATTGATTCAGACAGTGGCGTGTCGATAATTAAACGTAACATAGCCGATATATTGAAGTGCAAACTAATAAACTGTGTGAAAACCTTAAATGGTTTTGCCGGCGGTGAATATTTGTGTTCCGAAAAGACAAAATTTGGCAATAATTATCAATGCACAAAAGTATAAGTGCAATATGCTAGTTGTCGAAGATAATATCATGTCATATGACATTATTATCAGTGTTGATGTATTGTGCAAATGTCACGTTGTAATTAAAAATGGAAAATGTCAAGTGTTGGCGGTAACACCCGAAAATTTTAAGTGCAACGAGATTTCAGCTGTAAACGAATAAAATGTGTTGCGTAATTTATTAAATAACTATTATAATTGTTTTGGCGAAAATCTAAATGAACTCGGTAAGGCGAAAACAACGAAAATGGAGATCGCGGTTATATGTCCAACACCGATAACAAAAAAACCTTACAACATACAAATTCCTAAACAGCGTGTCGTGGAACGAATTGTTGACGTATTACTACAGTTAAATATTATTCGAACATCAACTTCAGAATACTCTACTCTTCTTGTACCAAAATCGAATTGAAAAGATTGGTTAATGTATCGACTATAGAGCATTAAATAGTCTGCCAATTCAACACAGCGAGAGCAGCCTCGTGCTGCTCTCTCAGCCTCATGCTCTTTTCTCAAAAATATTCATTTTAAAGAATTCATACCGAAAGAAGTACGATGCAGAATTGTGAGACTTTGCCATGCTGGTCATCCAGGTGTGGATGGCATAATAAAACGTATGAAACAACATTTTTAGTTTCTCCGATGTCGAAATCATGCGTTGAATGTTGCTATAATTGAAGTACAAAGAAAGAAGGCAAAGAAAGAATGTCAGCTATATGGTATGAATATATCGAGGGTGTCGTTCGAGGTGAAACATAAAAACCATTTAGGACCTTTCATTAGATGTTATGGTGGTAATGAATATATCATTACCACGATCATTAGTGATCGTTGATGCCATAGAGTGGCTCACGTTATAATGGGGAAAATTAAAAATGAAGTTTTGAATGAGCGCACCCCCTAGGAATATGCCATTGTCCAAAAAAATGATATTCCCAAAGTTTTGGAGCAATAAGATTAAAATGACGTTGCGCCACTCGAGCAAAGTTGGGTTTTCAGTACAAAAAACAGAAAGTTTTCAATTCAAACTCATTTTTTATCTTTGTTACTTATTTCAACAGTTATTAATATATACTCATTTGATAGATAATTAAAATATTTTTTTAATAAGATATTGATGAGCAAAATCGGTTAAAAATTATGCGCAAAACAAAACAATTAGTTGAGCGACTGTGCTCTGCTTCCTATTTCATAACTTTTAGCTGGTATGCACAATGCAATCGCAAATGTTTACAAAAAACGGAAGAAACATAAATAAAAAATAAAAATATTACATTTTTACTTAATAATTTATAAAGATACTTAAGTAGCATTGAAAATGTAGTCAAAACAAGAATTTTTTCGAAAGCAAAGGGAAAGTGGTCGTACAGGGAGTATGACTGAAGTTAATATCCTTTTAGCAAACAAAGCAAGAGCGGCTAAAAATTCCATTTTAATTGGAATAAATTCGATGAAGAAATGTGTCCCAAAATGGAGACTGAATCTGTAGTCACAGTTCAACAAACACAGACAGAACGATTCAATTTATCACTCCTAGTTTAGTTTCCGCCCTTGACAAATGCAAGGTTTCGGATCGCTACGCTATACATATATTGTAGTAGGTATGGTTACCTGTGGCGCCCAGGTGCTATCTAAGATTCTCGATGGATGGCAAAAATCATGTACTTTCTAAAAATGTTTATTTTAAGATATCAATTCACATATAACTCGGATGATTTGTACGAGATATATACATTTTTATGGTGAGCATATGTGTGAAAATTTTAACCCACACTAGGTTAGGTTATGTTCGGAAGGCACGTGCTGAGAGTTGTCAACACTTCTACTTGGAGACATATACAGGCCTATTCTGAATCGCATGGGAATGGGAGTTTGTTCCCAATTCTCCTATTCTGAATAAATTGGGAATGGGAGTTTTGTTCCCTGTTCCCAATTCTCCTATTCTGAATCGCATGGGAATGGGAGTTTTTTCCTAATTTTGCACAAATTCTCTCCCTACGAAATTGTTGGGGACACAAGTTAAAAAAGTATTAAAAATGGTTTAATTTAATATAAAAGTAACTGAAAATGATCAGATTTTTGAATATATTTTAATAAAATTGTTATTATAATAAAATTATTACAATAAATTTAATATTTTCAAAGTTTTATTTTTGGATTACTTTTCTAAATATATTTTAATAAATTTAATATAACAAAATTTTCATTTAATATATTTTATTGAAATTATTATTTTAATAAAAGTATAACAAATTTGAAATATTTAAATTTTTATTTATTTATTTTATTCACACGGGTTTTATCCACTAATTAAAGTGTTAACTATTGTTTTTAAAACAATAAAAAAATGAAAGGAAACCAAATTCTGAAATAAATGGATTCCTAGAATAAGTTAAAATAAACTGCAATTATATACAGGTAAAACGTTGCTTCTTTTTTATTGTAAGATCTGCACAGGTATAAACTATTATTAGTTCATTAATTGAAGCATGAAGGACATTTCTATCCTAATTACATAAAAAAAGTAAATTATAATTTACGCAAATTTTATATAAAAGCAGTGAATGTTTAAAAATAAAGACATTGAAGAATTGATATCATAACGTAAGGCTGTTTTTTAATTTGTTAAAAAAGAGTTAAAAATTTAGAATTTAGCATTTGGTTTATTTTGCTCATGCACAATTCTTTTTATATATTTATTTTACTCATTAAAATAAAAGTTTTATTATTTATTATTTACTCATAGAATAATTTATTTTTATTTCCGATAATTTGTGAAACAAACAAATAATGCGATTTTTACATTTAAATCAACATATGATCCGCAATTCTTTTCTTTGTTTTGCTCATTTTCGCACTTTTCGTCATTAAAAATTTGCATGGTTGTCAAAATTTAACAAAACAAATTTGAAACTGTTGTTGTTCCCAAAACTGCTGTCTCCCAGGCAATTCAGAATAAGGTAGTTGTGTGTTCGGGAACAGTGTGGGAATAGGGAGTTTTGTTCCCTCTAAGTATTCAGAATAGGCCTGATATTACCCATTGGGATGCCCTCAAAAAATGTTACCAGGACATGCGCGTTGCTAACCTTTGTTATCCTTGTTAAACCATTTGGTTTTCCATATGAAGTTGAGGAGATCCGATAAGTTTGCTTTCGTTATCTTTTCTAAGCCAGAAAAATATTGATCCCCAAGACATTAAAGTAGCCTTGTTTGAAGTCCTGGACAGAGACACATGAAGTGTTTGATAGATTTTACCTCCTTCATCTTGGCAACTCCTGCATAATTCACTTGTTGGAACTCGCCATCGTTGGAGCATAGGCGAAATGGCACAGTGCCCCTTTAGTACTTCAGAAAGTACACGAATTGCAGATTTGCTGAAGCCTAAAAGGCTTTTCGTTTTATTTTTGTCCAACTTAGGTCATAAGATTCTAGCGACCTTACAGTCTTCGCGGATAGTCTATAAATTGTTAGTTACCGTATTGATTTCCTCTATTATCCTATCGGTGTATATATTGAGAAGTCGGCCTCTCCTGTATGCAGTTCAGAACCTCTTCTGGCCGTCTCATCTGCTAGTTCATTCCCTTCAATATTGCTATGTCCAAGTATTCGAAATGTACTATGTCCAGCCAAGAGAGATCTTATGATGTTTGATGCTCATTAGTAAGTCGCGGCATTTTAATATTATCTTGGAATTTAGATTGCTTTTAGTGCGGCCTATCTACAAATTGTACTTTGTTGTATAATATTGACCACTTTTTCGATAGCATATATCTCGCCGTGAAAGATACTGTAAGTAACAGAGATTCGGTAGCACTGTCTTATCTGCATATCTTTCGAGATGATTCCTGCTCCCGTACCGCCTTCCATCTTTGAGTCATCTGTGTAGATAGTAACTGTAGAGTTACCGGTCTCTCTGGTTAGATAAAGAGTGGAAACCCAATAATGAAGTTATTTTTCTCAAAGAACCTTATTGATTTCGTGACCGAAGAGATAACAAATTTTTTTTGATCGTTTTTGCCTATCTAATAGTTTTATTAGTTTCAATCCTTCGCCATGAATGGAGACGCAAGATTATAGAAATGCACTTGAATTCTGTGCCAGACTTCATATGATAAATGATTATATAGAAAGAGGAATTAGGCTTATGTTGGATTATAAATTGATGTTGACATAATATGAAGATGATAAACAATATGTTCTGCAAGTAATCGAATATTATCATAAAAATTATCCTTCACATAGTCAGATTTATGTTATAAAACATAATAAACACAATACACTAATTACTGAAAAAAAGGGTTTTCTTGAAATTATAACTTTTTATAAATAATTAATTAAATCGCAGCATATATTACGTAATTGTACATGCCAGCTAAAAGGTGTGACATAGAAATCAGAGCACAGTCGCTCAACTAATTATTGTGTTTTGTGAACAATTTTTATCAAATATATTCTATCAAATATATTAATATATATATTAATATCTTTTGAAATAATTAAAAAAGATAAAAATGACCTTGAATTGAAAAATTTCTGTTTTTTTGTACTGAAAACCCAACTTTGCTCGAGTGGTGCAACGTCATTTTTAATCCTATTGCTCCAAAACTTTGGGAATATCTTTTTTTTGGTAAATGGCATATTTCTTGGTCAATGGCATTCATTTAAAATCGCATTTTAGTTTTTCTGAGCCACACTATTGGTGCAGTAACTAGATATGTTGTTACTGTTGCTGTTACATTCACGAAAACAAAACCAGTACTAGAAGCCCTAGATCAACTAACATTGTATTTTGGTCTTTCCAGTCGAATCATTATTGCTAGAGGTGCAGCTTTTACATCCTCAGCGTTCGAAGCTTACTGTAATAGTAACAATATTCAGCATATTAAAGTTGTCGTACGCACACCACTAGCTAATGGTATTGCTGAACATCAAGACGTACGCAAAAAGAAAGACGTCATAAAGCACAAAAGATAAGGACACAAAACTTCGTTGCTTGCAATGGAAGATAAATACAACTATAAATTCGACAACAAAATATTCCCCATTGAACTAATTTACGATCTTCCGTTAAAAGACATCAGTGGAAATAAACTGTTGGCTGCTGTAAAATATGAAAATATCAATATTGATGGCCACGAACTAAGCGCGCGTTATGACGATGCTAAAAAGAACATTAAGGCTGCATGTGAGGTTTGGAAAACTAGATTCGATGCCAAATATAAAACTATACAACCGTATAAAAAAAGTGATTTTGTGCTTATTGAAGCACCGCTTCCAAGCACAGGCGAGTCAAGAAAGCATGGCATTAAATATCGCGGGCCATATGAAGTGAAGAAAGTTTTGCGATTTGACAGGTATGTCATTGGAGACATGGTGGGTGAACAAAGAAAGCAGCGTCGGTATAGAACAGTCGTTAGCAGTGACAAACTGAAACCATGGTGTTCAATATTTCTTGCAGTCGACGATGACTACGATGAAGATAACGATATTAACATATAGTAAACTTGCAAGTCGAGGACGAGTTAATATCAGGATGGTCGAACTGTCACTCTTTTTTATTTATTGTTCATATTGTTACTTTTTTTGTAGTTTTGCTCATATCTATCTCTTCATGCTCTCATGAGTGTGACGCTCTCAGAGACCAAAAGTGTAAGAATTATAAATAAAGAAATGTAAAGTCGATTTGATTGAACACTCGCAAGTACACAGAGTTAATTAAACTCGTAGTCTGATAATACTGTGGACATTTTGCGCTACCGCCTGCATACGCTCCTTCGCATCAGACGCGATTTTCAGTACTCTTACAGTTCACAGCCTGGTAGCCTTCCTTACTGCATCGTCTGCAGAAATTTGTCCGATCCGAAGGGCTAATATATTTTACTCATCTTCCGCAGACAAACATACGTATGCTGACTGTATGTCTTCATAGGTGGTACATTTTTTCTTTATGTATGATTTGTCATGTCCTCAATGTTCTGGTTTATGATGAGGTGCCTGCACTGGATTGTAACGGTGTGAGTTTTCAGATTCAACGTTTCAACAGAAACGAAGAATTTTTCTATGGCTGAGTAGTATTTGCTTGCTCCTATATCATTGCTCCTCTTAATTTCTATAAGCAGCCTTCCCCTTTGTGTTGGTCGCATAGTTCTGGAGGCTATCGATCATTCTAAGAGCAATTTTTTAAAATCGTTTTCTGCATACTCAAATAACAGAGTAGAAGCACACAGCGAAAAAGATAATTCTTCGTAATTATATTTAGCGGTATACCGTAATCTGGAACCTTATCAGTCCTGATTTTGATGCCTAGCCATGGCCTGAAAAGTTATTTCTCTTTCCAACGGCGATGCTTCAGTGCCCTTATAAAAACGGAACAGGCGCTATGCACTTTCATCTCCTACTGTAGTACATTAGCGCCCCCCGCGGGTAAGGGATTTAGAATATTCCCGCAGTAGATATGCTTGTCGTAAAAGGCGACTAAAATTCCGGTGCCAATCTGGTACTTGTATAGGAAGTACGTATGGTAGTAAGTGAACACGGCACTTGCGCCATCTGACCAGAGATGATCCGATCTGGTACCGCGGAAGTCAGTGGCCCGACAGCTTCGGCTGTGCTGACCATTGGTGTAGGCTTCGTGGTGGCTGTGTGTTGATACCCAAACTTACGCGGGAAGAATTTAGCTTGTCATTCATTCGCCGTGGAGTTGCGGTTTCATCACCGGGTGCTACAGCCCACATTGTAGCAGAGGTTGTAGGTAGGCCTCGCATTATACCAAGATGGAAGTTATGACCTATACACATTTCTTCATTGGTACCTGCGGAATTGAAGCAGTTTCCAAAGGGGCGCTTATTGACGCTTTGTATCAAGACGTTTTGCTTTTGAGTAACGTGATGTTAAGCCGTTGCAGGCAGGTAATCACGTTAAACACATAGAGCACTTGTAGTATATTAGCCTGTTTGTTGAGTGTGAAACATATTGGGCAAATATTCTAATGGTCTTAGGAAGTGATTCATGGCCAGTGCGTGATTCTTTAAGTTTGCTTGCCGGTTTGCCATACAGTCTAAACAGATGCCTCCAGACATTACAGGGGGTCCCCCTCTTAACATGGAAGTGTTGCGTTAGGCAACTGCTTAAATGTCGAATAGAGATGGCTAGAAAATCTATTCGCAAATTCAAAAAAGTGGTATGCAATAGAAACATCAGCATAAACTTACGGATCCGATGCATTCAATGCTATGCCTGGATCAATCTACTCTATGGTTTGGAATCTTGGACTTGAAAAATCCTAACAATGAGCAAAATTAAAGCGTTTGAAGTTGATGCTGCAGATGTATTCTGAAGATTCCTTGGTTCGACAAAGTGTCAAGAGGGTTCCCCCTCTTGACTGGGAGGTGTTGAATTGGGCAACTGCTTTCAAGCTAAAGAGGGGATTGGCGTTATCGAAAACTGATTGGTTGGGTGATATTAATGTCGTGAACTTAAACAAGTCATAGATTGTGAGGTTACTGAATGAATGCGAAAACGAAAGAATGAATTATGAATGTATTCGGGATGTCAATTTCGTTAGAGATAGACCAGACTTTGGTTTCGGCTTGAGTCCTGACTATCTTCTGACGGGCCATGGGTTCTTTGCATTTTTTCATAAAAGGACTTTAGTTGACTCTTCGGACTGTAATTGTAAACATTACTTCGAAGATTGGATTCATGTTCTTTGTGAGTCTCCGTTGTATGAGAATGTAAGAGACTAGGATGTGATAGGTGTTAGGAAAACAGCAAATGGGTATGATGTTAGTGCGATACTTGCTAATGCTGAAAGTTTCAACAAACAATGCATTTGGACGTATAGTGTTTAACTGTCGTCGTGCCTTGGTGACCCAACTGAGGCAACATGATTTTTGTTTTTTTTTATTTAAGCACCTATACGAGCTAAAGGATATGAAATCCTCAAAAGATACAGGTAGCCTGTACTACCAGTATGCACGATTCGCAACCAACTTTTGCTTTATATTTACGCCTACGTACTAAACCTTATCCTAATACCATGCTTCTTCCAACCATACATCCCTCCGAAACCACATTTAAGCATTACTTCACAGGGTGGTCATTCAGCGATTGCTATCATTTCTTGCTGCAGCTCTAGCTCTCTCTGCTGCTCTCTGTCCTTCTATGATTCCTTTCGCAAATACACATTCCAGCTTCCAGTTTTGTGGTGACATCAACATCAGGTGGATAATGTTATCAGGTGTGACCTGTTCTATGGTTAATTTTGCCAAGGAGCTGCGATAATTCTCATGTCTCGGACAATCGAAGAACACATGTTCCACAGTTTCTTTCGTATCTGGACACGCTGCGCACTTATCGTCTTCATCGTGTTTGAACTTTAAATAATATGCTCTGAAACAGCCGTATAAAGTTAGCATTTGGGATAGGTAGTAGTTCACCTGCCCATGCTTTTTTTTGCTCCAATCATTTATTTTCGATATGAGTTTATGTGTCAATCGTCCATTCCTGGATGTGTCCCAACTCTGTTGCCACTTATTCAATGCTTCTTCATTAAGCTGTTTGTAGTTTGTGAGCCCAGTTTTTTTAGCTGCATGTTTTTCCTTTTCAACTTCTGCTTCCAGCTGTAGTGGCATCATTCCTGCAATAACCATGGTTGCGTTCGTAGACACTACGAAAGCGAAAATAACTTGGAGTGCACATATTTTGTAGGCTGCATCTATTTCTAATCTGTATGTCTTTTTATTCTTTGCATGTGTCCATATGGGAGCCGCATATATAGCAATAGACTTAACTACATTTGTCAATAACTGCTTCTTCTGTAGCCTGTGCATTATTCGCGATAGTGCAACGTTGTTTTCGCACATTTTGTAGTAACATATCGTAGGTGCTCTTTGAAGGTGAGTCTGTTGTCAATCATTCCTCCAAGGTATTCTGTCGCTTATTTTGATGTAACTGGCTCACTACCAACAGGTTTTGTAATAAACTCGATCTTTTTCCTGCTGGTTACAAGAAAAACTTCAGTTTTATGGTTAGCAAGGTTGGAACCTACGACTGTGATCCAGTTCCTTACATGCATCGTTGTATATTGTTTCTATTTTTTCTATATGTTTCCCCCTAACCACCAGGGCAGTCATCAGCAAAACTAATGATTTTTGCGCCTTCTGGGAGCTCAAGCCTCAGCACTCCTTCATAAATAATGTTCCACAATATTGGACCCAGTACCGAACCCTGTGAGACCCCTACTGCTACTTGGTATGACTTCGTGCCTCTGTCTGTGTAGTACAAAAGCACTCTAACTTTAAAATAGTCAGCGATTATTTGTACTAGGTACTTTAGGACGTTTTTTCCATCGAGTACTGCTAGTATAGTGTCTCAGTCCGCCGAGTTAAAGCACTTTTAATGTGTAATGTAATGATGACACAGTATTCTTTGTATTCTTTGAGCCAACGGTCTCCTTTAATGGCATCTTTTGCTATGGCTATGACTGCTTCCACAGCATCTATTGTGGAGCGAGCTTTTCGAAAACCAAATTGTGTATCTGAAAAACCGTTGCCGTTCAAAGCTTCCTCTAATCTTCGACTAATTATCTTTTCCAAGAGTTTACCGGCCGCATCAATCATATATAGTGAACGGTAGCCCGATGCATCCTACGCGTTATTACCTTTCGGTATAAGAACCAACCTTTGTATTTTCCATATCTGAGGAAATGTTCTCTCCTTAATACATGCGTCGAATATTTTCCTGAATGAATCAGCGTTGACTTCTGTGGCCATTTTTAGTGTCAGGTATTCCATTCACTCCGGGTTCTTTGTTTAGTTCCATCACTTTGCATGCCGCTTCCAATTCTTGCCTGCTTACCTCAGGTATTTCATTTTGTGGCTCACTATCTTGTACTGAATAGGTTATATCAGCTCTCTGCAAAAACAGACCTTCAACTATTGCTTTTAGCTTAGCTGCGTCTGTTGTAACTGGTGGGCGGTAGGTATATCATTTTTACATAACCACCTTATATCCTAGTCCCCAGGGATTATTCTCGACCTCCTCGCACAACTCATTTTACCATCTTGTTTTGCTATTCGCTATCGCCGTTTTTAAGTTAGTTCTCGCCGTTTTATAGGCCTATTGTTGCGCTATGAAGTTGTCACGACCCTTTGCTTTTTGACATAGGCATCGCACATGTTTACATTTTTTCCTTAGCTCAGAAATTTGGTCAGTCCAGCAATAAACATGTTACTTGCCATTAGTACTGTCGATTAAGTGGATGTCGTCCATTGAGAGCTTAAAGGGTTCTTTGTCCAAAGTTAACTCTTTTCATAGTGGATTTGGGGTGGCTGCCGCAGGATTGACTCTTGGTTAGCGTTCATGTATTTCGAAGATAATAGCTTGGTGGTCATTATGAGTGTAGATATCTGACACTTGCCAATCCGTTGAGTTAGTTAGTGGATCACTGATAACTGTTCCTTGAGAACGTGTCCTTTTGGCCGCAGTTCAGTAACATCACATCCAGGGTGGCCACTGCATCTAGTAGTCACTCTCCCCTGGGGTTTGTCAATGTTGGGCCCCATTCAACGGCCCAGGCATTGTCGACAATAAGTATCGGCTTAATATTTTTAGCGTTGTTAACAATATCGTGCAGTCTTGTGCGTCCCTCGCTGCCATCCCGGGATGATGGACGCTTAGTTAGAGCCGGCGTCTATACGGCTCAGCTTAGGAGCTTCTCAGGGTTTCTCGAGGGTTTCTGTGCTATTCGTCCGTTATGTGGACCATCGCAATGCATTAAGAGTACCACATAGTAAGGAAATTTAGCTTGCGACACCCGGCCGGCGGTGTAAACCCGGTAACACGGGGGTCAAGACCCGCAGCTTCGACTGTCCTGACTATTGAGGTTGGCTCCTTAAAGGGAGTGTCGTGTGAAGACTGGATGCATCATTGGCAACTTCAGCTCAGCAGTTTGGTTCCAGTACAAATCAGTCATATCTTTATTGACTATACCCATATTTTCTACGAAAGCTTTTTTATAATTGA
>NC_051846.1:110282304-110293835 GCF_002237135.1 Teleopsis dalmanni | reverse complement strand
TGCTGCGTCAGGCCGAAACTCGGTAACGGGTTGTTATGGCCACATAAGTAAGTAAGTAATGATTTGTCATGTCCTCAATGTTCTGGTTTATGATGAGGTCCCTGCACTGGATTGTAACGGTGTGAGTTTTCAGATTCAACGTTTCAACAGAAACGAAGAATTTTTCTATGGCTGAGTAGTACTTGCTTGCTCCTATATCATTGCTCCTCTTAATTTCTATAAGCAGCCTTCCCCTTTGTGTTGGTCGCATAGTTCTGGAGGCTATCGATCATTCTAAGAGCAATTTTTTAAGATCGTTTTCTGCATACTCAAATAACAGAGTAGAAGCACACAGCGAAAAAGATAATTCTTCGTAATTACATTTAGCGGTATACCTTAATCTGGAACCTTATCAGTCCTGATTTTGATGCCTAGCCATGGCCTGAAAAGTTATTTCTCTTTCCAACGGCGATGCTTCAGTGCCCTTATAAAAACGGAACAGGCGCTATGCACTTTCATCTCCTACTGTAGTACATTAGCGCCCCCCGCGGGTAAGGGATTTAGAATATTCCCGCAGTAGATATGCTTGTCGTAAAAGGCGACTAAAATTCCGGTGCCAATCTGGTACTTGTATAGGAAGTACGTATGGTAGTAAGTGAACACGGCACTTGCGCCATCTGACCAGAGATGATCCGATCTGGTACCGCGGAAGTCAGTGGCCCGACAGCTTCGGCTGTGCTGACCATTGGTGTAGGCTTCGTGGTGGCTGTGTGTTGATACCCAAACTTACGCGGGAAGAATTTTGCTTGTCATTCATTCGCCGTGGAGTTGCGGTTTCATCACCGGGTGCTACAGCCCACATTGTAGCAGAGGTTGTAGGTAGGCCTCGCATTATACCAAGATGGAAGTTATGACCTATACACATTTCTTCATTGGTACCTGCGGAATTGAAGCAGTTTCCAAAGGGGCGCTTATTGACGCTTTGTATCAAGACGTTTTGCTTTTGAGTAACGTGATGTTAAGCCGTTGCAGGCAGGTAATCACGTTAAACACATAGAGCACTTGTAGTATATTAGCCTGTTTGTTGAGTGTGAAACATATTGGGCAAATATTCTAATGGTCTTAGGAAGTCATTCATGGCCAGTGCGTGATTCTTTAAGTTTGCTTGCCGGTTTGCCATACAGTCTAAACAGATGCCTCCAGACATTACAGGGGGTCCTCCTCTTAACATGGAAGTGTTGCGTTAGGCAACTGCTTAAATGTCGAATAGAGATGGCTAGAAAATCTATTCGCAAATTCAAAAAAGTGGTATGCAATAGAAACATCAGCATAAACTTACGGATCCGATGCATTCAATGCTATGTCTGGATCAATCTACTCTATGGTTTGGAATCTTGGACTTGAAAAATCCTAACAATGAGCAAAATTAAAGCGTTTGAAGTTGATGCTGCAGATGTATTCTGAAGGTTCCTTGGTTCGACAAAGTGTCAAGAGGGTTCCCCCTCTTGACTGGGAGGTGTTGAATTGGGCAACTGCTTTCAAGCTAAAGAGGGGATTGGCGTTATCGAAAACTGATTGGTTGGGTGATATTAATGTCGTGAACTTAAACAAGTCATAGATTGTGAGGTTACTGAATGAATGCGAAAACGAAAGAATGAATTATGAATGTATTCGGGATGTCAATTTCGTTAGGGATAGACCAGACTTTGGTTTCGGCTTGAGTCCTGACTATCTTCTGACGGGCCATGGGTTCTTTGCATTTTTGCATAAAAGGACTTTAGTTGACTCTTCGGACTGTAATTGTAAACATTACTTCGAAGATTGGATTCATGTTCTTTGTGAGTCTCCGTTGTATGAGAATGTAAGAGACTAGGATGTGATAGGTGTTAGGAAAACAGCAAATGGGTATGATGTTAGTGCGATACTTGCTAATGCTGAAAGTTTCAACAAACAATGCATTTGGACGTATAGTGTTTAACTGTCGTCGTGCCTTGGTGACCCAACTGAGGCAACATGATTTTTGTTTTTTTTTATTTAAGCACCTATACGAGCTAAAGGATATGAAATCCTCAAAAGATACAGGTAGCCTGTACTACCAGTATGCACGATTCGCAACCAACTTTTGCTTTATATTTACGCCTACGTACTAAACCTTATTCTAATACCATGCTTCTTCCAACCATACATCCCTCCGAAACCACATTTAAGCATTACTTCACAGGGTGGTCATTCAGCGATTGCTATCATTTCTTGCTGCAGCTCTAGCTCTCTCTGCTGCTCTCTGTCCTTCTATGATTCCTTTCGCATATACACATTCCAGCTTCCAGTTTTGTGGTGACATCAACATCAGGTGGATAATGTTATCAGGTGTGACCTGTTCTATGGTTAATTTTGCCAAGGAGCTGCGATAATTCTCATGTCTCGGACAATCGAAGAACACATGTTCCACAGTTTCTTTCGTATCTGGACACGCTGCGCACTTATCGTCTTCATCGTGTTTGAACTTTAAATAATATGCTCTGAAACAGCCGTATAAAGTTAGCATCTGGGATAGGTAGTAGTTCACCTGCCCATGCTTTTTTTTGGTCCAATCATTTATTTTCGATATGAGTTTATGTGTCAATCGTCCATTCTTGGATGTGTCCCAACTCTGTTGCCACTTATTCAATGCTTCTTCATTAAGCTGTTTGTAGTTTGTGAGCCCAGTTTTTTTAGCTGCATGTTTTTCCTTTTCAACTTCTGCTTCCTGCTGTAGTGGCATCATTCCGGCAATAACCATGGTTGCGTTCGTAGACACTACGAAAGCGAAAATAACTTGGAGTGCACATATTTTGTAGGCTGCATCTATTTCTAATCTGTATGTCTTTTTATTCTTTGCATGTGTCCATATGGGAGCCGCATATATAGCAATAGACTTAACTACATTTGTCAATAACTGCTTCTTCTGTAGCCTGTGCATTATTCGCGATAGTGCAACGTTGTTTTCGCACATTTTGTAGCAACATATCGTAGGTGCTCTTTGAAGGTGAGTCTGTTGTCAATCATTCCTCCAAGGTATTCTATCGCTTATTTTGATGTAACTGGCTCACTACCAACAGGTTTTGTAATAAACTCGATCTTTTTCCTGCTGGTTACAAGAAAAACTTCAGTTTTATGGTTAGCAAGGTTGGAACCTACGACTGTGATCCAGTTCCTTACATGCATCGTTGTATATTGTTTCTATTTTTTCTATATGTTTCCCCCTTACCACCAGGGCAGTCATCAGCAAAACTAATGATTTTTGCGCCTTCTGGGAGCTCAAGCCTCAGCACTCCTTCATAAATAATGTTCCACAATATTGGACCCAGTACCGAACCCTGTGAGACCCCTACTGCTACTTGGTATGACTTCGTGCCTCTGTCTGTGTAGTACAAAAGCACTCTAAATTTAAAATAGTCAGCGATTATTTGTACTAGGTACTTTAGGACGTTTTTTCCATCGAGTACTGCTAGTATAGTGTCTCAGTCCGCCGAGTTAAAGCACTTTTAATGTGTAATGTAATGATGACACAGTATTCTTTGTATTCTTTGAGCCAACGGTCTCCTTTAATGGCATCTTTTGCTATGGCTATGACTGCTTCCACAGCATCTATTGTGGAGCGAGCTTTTCGAAAACCAAATTGTGTATCTGAAAAACCGTTGCCGTTCAAAGCTTCCTCTAATCTTCGACTAATTATCTTTTCCAAGAGTTTACCGGCCGCATCAATCATATATAGTGAACGGTAGCCCGATGCATCCTACGCGTTATTACCTTTCGGTATAAGAACCAACCTTTGTATTTTCCATATCTGAGGAAATGTTCTCTCCTTAATACATGCGTCGAATATTTTCCTGAATGAATCAGCGTTGACTTCTGTGGCCATTTTTAGTGTCAGGTATTCCATTCACTCCGGGTTCTTTGTTTAGTTCCATCACTTTGCATGCCGCTTCCAATTCTTGCCTGCTTACCTCAGGTATTTCATTTTGTGGCTCACTATCTTGTACTGAATAGGTTATATCAGCTCTCTGCAAAAACAGACCTTCAACTATTGCTTTTAGCTTAGCTGCGTCTGTTGTAACTGGTGGGCGGTAGGTATATCATTTTTACATAACCACCTTATATCCTAGTCCCCAGGGATTATTCTCGACCTCCTCGCACAACTCATTTTACCATCTTGTTTTGCTATTCGCTATCGCCGTTTTTAAGTTAGTTCTCGCCGTTTTATAGGCCTATTGTTGCGCTATGAAGTTGTCACGACCCTTTGCTTTTTGACATAGGCATCGCACATGTTTACATTTTTTCCTTAGCTCAGAAATTTGGTCAGTCCAGCAATAAACATGTTACTTGCCATTAGTACTGTCGATTAAGTGGAGGTCGTCCATTGAGAGCTTAAAGGGTTCTTTGTCCAAAGTTAACTCTTTTCATAGTGGATTTGGAGTGGCTGCCGCAGGATTGACTCTTGGTTAGCGTTCATGTATTTCGAAGATAATAGCTTGGTGGTCATTATGAGTGTAGATATCTGACACTTGCCAATCCGTTGAGTTAGTTAGTGGATCACTGATAACTGTTCCTTGAGAACGTGTCCTTTTGGCCGCAGTTCAGTAATATCACATCCAGGGTGGCCACTGCCTCTAGTAGTCACTCTCCCCTGGGGTTTGTCAATGTTGGGCCCCATTCAACGGCCCAGGCATTGTCGACAATAAGTATCGGCTTAATATTTTTAGCGTTGTTAACAATATCGTGCAGTCTTTGTTTGTATTCCTCGATTGATAGACAGGGGGTAAATAATAACTGAAAAACGTTATACCATTGACCATACTTTTTACGTGTGCTTCCCCTCTGTCGTAAACATTCACTTGTGAAAATTTACCACATCCATATCGAGACCTTGTTGCAACTGCTAGTATCCAAACAGTGTTTGTCTAGTGTACTATTTGCTCATTTGCTCATTATAGCAAGATCTATTTTTAGTTCGCGTACAGTCTGCTTTAGAAAATGCTGAAGATGACTTTAATCTTTTTTTACTTAGTATCCTCCGACGGACAGACAGATAATGGAGCATTGAGGTCCTTCTGTAATATGGTTAGTGTCAATATTTGGGTTACTTCTACAAAATAAGCAGTGAGGGACACTTTTACATGCTTTGGCGAGGTGGTCTTGACCGCCACACTTGTAGCAGCGGTTAGACCAGTTTTTGGAATTCTGGCAGTTCCTTACCACATGCTCAAAATCGAGGCATTTGTAACATTTCCTGGGGTAAGTTTTCGGAGTAATCGGCACACGGCCCATCCAACTCGTAATTTGCCCACCTCTTCAGCTTTACCGGCCTGTCTCTTTGGTATTACAATAATAGCCATCCTGGTACCTTCAGGGACGTGTCTTATTGTTTTGATTGTTAAGAAATGTATTACGCCTATTTGTTCTAATTATTACTACGTCCATGATCGTTCTTTAAGGCTTGCCAGTTTTTAACAGGACGAAGACAAATGACGCATTAACCTAAAAGCCGTCTGGACCAGATTTCACTCTAGCCCATATTGATAAGAGAATACTTCCTCCACCAGCCCATGTCATCATATCCAATCGTTTGCTGTTGTCTAGTATTCCACAATCAGAATCTTATCGATCCTGGTGCCTTTTCTAATAGGCTTCCTCCATTATCATCTTTCATGTGTGGATTGTGATGCGATAGCCGCCCCTAACATGGGGTACAGACGCTGCGCATTTCCTTCTCCCTGGTTAGTGCTGCAGCAGCTCTTTATATGAGGAGCATTCGCTAGCATTTCCGACTCCCTCGTTGGCGCATCAACTGCTCCCACAGGAGAAGCATGTATTGTGCGCTTGTGCGTCCCTCGCTGCCATCCCGGGATGATGGACGCTTAGTTAGAGCCGGCGTCTATACGGCTCAGCTTAGGAGCTTCTCAGGGTTTCTCGAGGGTTTCTGTGCTATTCGTCCGTTATGTGGACCATCGCAATGCATTAAGAGTACCACATAGTAAGGAAATTTAGCTTGCGACACCCGACCGGCGGTGTAAACCCGGTAACACGGGGGTCAAGACCCGCAGCTTCGACTGTCCTGACTATTGAGGTTGGCTCCTTAAAGGGAGTGTCGTGTGAAGACTGGATGCATCATTGGCAACTTCAGCTCAGCAGTTTGGTTCCAGTACAAATCAGTCATATCTTTATTGACTATACCCATATTTTCTACGAAAGCTTTTTTATAATTGATGAAGCAGATGAAAACGTTTTTCTGAACATGTTTACAATTTTGTACTAAGACTTGAAGGTTGAAGAGAGCCCATCGTGTTCCCATTGCTTTTTTAAAATCAAACAGTGTATTATTTTCAAGAATATTTTTAGCATATGACTAATCAAACTTTTAAATCTATATTCACTGCCTTTCCTAGCGATGTTGGATTTGGGTATTGCAATGAATGTGGATTTCAGCCAATCTTGAGGATATATACCACTGTCGTAAATACCGTTGAAGATTTTTTCTAGCTCAGCTAGGTTTTTGTTGTTCAAAAGTTTGATGATTTCTGTTGATATTTCATCTGGACCAACTGCTTTTTTGTTGGTTGGCTTTTTAGATCTCATCTTTGGTTATTGAAGAACCTGGCCATAGTTCTTGATGGTGATCGTTAATGGTGGGGCTCTTGGTGTTATCTTCAAATAATTTATTGATAAATTGCTCCCAGATATTTGACTTCTCATGGCCATCAATTACCAGCTTGCTATTGTTAGTAAATAGCAAGCTTGTGTTCTTTTTCTGATGCTAATTTGATTGTTTTGTGTAAATTGAAGTCATCGTATAAGTTTTGGAGTCTTTCTTTTTCGCTACATCCTTGTTCCAGCCAGTTGGTCTTTGCTTGTCTAATTTTAGATCTGATAGTTCTTTGGAGATCTTTATATTTTATTTTTATTTTTATTTTGTGTTTCTAATCTACGAAAGCGGTTTGATAAGTCAATGACTTTTTGAATTTTCCACGCAGTAACTCCAAATGCAACAGTGCTGCCGTCAGCTGTAATCTACCAGTGGGCACCTTTCTAATTTTGAGCAAGCTACGCCGTTCAGTTGGTGTTTGATAGCCGTTCAAAGCAGACAACCTCATGAATTTTTACGAAAATAGAAAAAAGTGAATTTCGTGTGCTGATTAAGCATTACTTTTTACGTAAAAAATCCATCACTGAAACTAAGGAAAGACTTGATAAATACTACGGGGACTCGGCACCATCAATTTCAATGGTTAAGAAGTGGTTAACAGAGTTCCGTTGTGGTCGTTTCAGCACTAGTGACGCCATTAACGAAACTCATTACCGAAACAAGCGCATATTTTGAGAGTTTGAAAAACCTATCGAGCTAAAAGGTGTTTATGTACAAAAATAAAATGTTTAATTGCCGAAAAAAATTTGTTTTATTCAAAAAATTTACTGACTTATTAAACCGCCCTCGTATGGTTGCAAGTTTGCTATTAATTTCATTGGAGGTATTTTGGTGTGATGTAGAATTTAGCAGTTGTTCCGAATCGTATCTTCTAGTAGCCTTCCGTTTCAGAGATATTGTGATTTTGATTCTGATTTTTGCTTAAAACAGGTTATGACCTGACGGAACGTCGGTAACTGGGTAGGTGCTAGCGCTGATGCGTGATGATGCGAATCTTTTGTTTGTCAGTATGAAGTTACAGTAACCTCTCTGGGTCTCTTGCAGAATCCAGTAATTTTCTAAGGTTTTAAATTGTGCATCTCATCATTTTAAGAAGTATGGACAGAAATTTTTGTTTTTATTCACTTTCGATAATTTTTACATTTATAACTGCCAGTCAGAAGCAACGATCGGTAACAACATCGGCAACTCTGTTGAAGTAAACAAAACCGAATTTAGTGAGTCAAAATAAAGCATATATTTTTTGAAAATCAAACAAGGTAAATAAATAAGCAATAGTGCAGTCATACGCGCTTTTTCCGATGCTAGGCTGAACATTGAAGTGCGGGATCATTATTCAATGATTCTCTGTACCTTTCGTTGTAAAAATTTATAATTTGCATAAGCAAGTAAAATGAGCATTTACAATAATACTTTACTTGATTTTTACTAGTTGCATTAATAAAAAAGAAAAAAACAAAAGTATGAAGTCGATTTGGTTGCATACAATGTTAACTCCACCTTCTTGAGGTGACATCCGAATGTAGAGTCTCCACGGATGTAGTGAAAACCATATATTCGTTATTTTGAAGTTTTCTTGTTGGCAAAATAAAATAAGTTTGCCACCCTTGTCGTTCTTTATTTCAAAACCATGCTCAGCAACTACACCTTCCACCGCACCTGATTCCACTTTGGAATTAAAGTCTCCAATGATGAGATTCAATGCATGAACAGATAAAGTGTTTCAGTTGTTCGAAAATTTCTACGTAAAACTCGTTGCTTTCTTCTGGGGACTCTGATGTGGGAGCGTAGACTTGTATGATATTCAGTGCAAAGGGTTTTGCGTCCATCTACAAAAGCATTGTTTTGTCGGAGTTTGCGATGAATACCATTACTGATTCTGCGATGTTTTTTGAAGGAATGATTTCGACTCTCCTATTATGCCTGTTAGAGTCATAGCCTGAGAAATACATAGTTTTATCATCGGTTTGAAATTTACCGGAGCTTGGCCAGAATTTTTCGCTCACTACTAGGATATCAATATTGAGTCTTTTCATTTCTCTAATGGTGTTGGCCAATTTATCTGCTTCATAGAGACTTCTGACATTCCATGTTCCAATTTGTAGGTGTTATTTTGTTTTACCTCCGAGGATTCTCAGAATCCCCTTTATGGCGGAGACTAAGGACCGTTGATTTCTTGTGTCTTTTCGTTGCTGTTCCCGTTGTTGGTGCGTACTTGCTGTTTCGGTCCAATTTTCTGATTCTATGTTTTTGATTTTTACTCTTGATTGTTGTTATAATGCTCGTAATTTAACTTTGGATGCATTCGGATTTCCGCTTGAATGAGCAGAATATCCGACAAAAAGAATTCTTGCTGAAGGAGCAAGATATTCTTGATTTTGCAATTTTCGCTTGTTGAGCAAAATATTGCTATCAGTGAAACACGATTTTCGTTCTTCAACTGATCATCTTTATTCATATTTCTTCTGATTATATACAAATTTTTAGGACTTTTAGTCCCGTTATTATGGATTTATTCTACTTAACATTACTTATTTAACATAACTTTTTTATAATATAGCTTATTTAACATAACTTATATTTAATACAACTTATTTAATATAACATAAATTATTTAACATAACTTATTTATAATATAGCTTATTTAACATAACTTATATTTAATATAACTTATTTAACATAATTTATTTAACATAACTTATTTAACATAATTTAATTAACATAACTTATATATAATATAGCTTATTTAACATAATTTATTAAAATACACTACATTGTACTCTTGGATTGACATCTTTGGGTTCCTTAGTTGTATGTAACAAAGTTGTGTAACTTTGCTGTTGTATAGAAGAACCAATTGTGATCGATGAAATTGCGATCCGCAGAGTCGTCTGTTGTTGCCCATTGAACTTTTCATGATAAGTAGTGATAGACCGAAAGATTGATCACCGCACTGAACCCGGCTCTTCAATATGTGTGACATGTGTTGTGCGGTACCATCAACCAACAAAATGACTATACTTGTAGGTGTAATTCTCCCAAAACTGTGTTGATCAATTAGAAAATTTTCAGAGATAATATTTTTAATGCACCTGTATCGATAGTGGGAGTTATATATTTATGGTGGGACGTTTGGACAGCGCACTGTCCAACAAGTGGCCCCACTGAAGTAAAGGATTAGTCGAAGTAGACCACGAAACGACTTGGGTCCTTTTTCGTCCTTCGATTCTTGGATGTTGTTATTGAGTTAAAGCTGGAGTGGCTTCCGTTCGCATAATTACATCTTTTGTTAATGCAAGCATCTCATTTAGCTTGAGGTATCCTGCCAAGTCGTCACCAACCCAATGGTGCCCCAAGACAGTCTTCCTCCTACTTGCCAGTGCTGGACATTGGCACAATATATGCACCGCTGTCTCCTTTTCTTCTAGACATAGTCTACAAGTGTCTTCCTCAGCAAGAGTTATCTTTTTGAGGTGATACTTGAAGTTGCCATGTCCAGTAATTAGTGAGGTCAGCCAGCTTAGAGTGCACCGCGAATAGCTAAGCACTTTGATCGCTTCTCTGGCCCACGGTTTAGGTAACATGTGTTTGGTCTGTCTACAAGTGCTCAGCTCTCTCCATTTATTAAGATGAAGTGAGATTATCCACTTATAGACATAGGCTGCCGTCATGCTGTACCCCAATGGTATTCTGGGTTCCGGGCCACAGAAATTATGGCTCGATCCTTGCTTTGCAAGTTCATCTGCCTTCTCGTTTTGTTCAATACCGATGTGTCCTTTAACCCACATGATCGTCATCACATTTCCATGAGCACATTCCATGAGCTTCGTTACACATTCTTGTACTAAGCTGTTAGTTATGTATGTCTTTTGCATGCTTTTGATAACTGCTTGGTTGTCCAGCGCTATCAGAATCTTTTTCTGATATACCTGACAATCCGATAGGTGATCCAGAGCATGTGAGACCGCCATAAGTTCCGCTTGATAGACGGAAACATATATTCCTAGATGTAGAGTGCACGTTAGATTTAGCTCTTTCGAGTAAACCCCAGCACCAGCTCTGCCATCCATTAAGGAGCCATCGGTAAATATGCAAATGTCATTCCTTCCACATTCATTATGTAGAAGGCCGTCTACTATCAGTGTTCTGTAGGACACTTCTGCCCCATAAACCCTCCTCATAGTCTCCAATGGCATCTGCGTTTCCTTGACCGCGGCCTGGACGAGATCAAGAATCTTACGATGGCTCACTAATTTTCCGAAGTTGTTCCACGTGGAGCTCCGGTTCATGCGAATTGCTGCCAGTGCCGCCGTTTTCTTTATATGTAAATCCAACGGAAGCAAGCCTAGCATCGCCTCTAATGCCGGTGTTGGTGTAGTTCGCATAGCGCCTGTTATTCCAACACAGGCTAGTCGCTGGACTCTATCTAACTTCGTCTTTATTGTCTTTTGGGTGACTTTACACCACCAGACAACTGACGCATATGTTATAATAGGTCTGATCATCATGGTATAGATCCAGTGCATCGATTTTGGGGATATCCCCCATCGTCTTCCGCACACTCTCTTACATTGAAATAGAGCTCTTTTCGCTTTCCTGATCTTTTCATCCACATGTTCATTCCAAGTCAGTTTATTATCTAGGATAACACCTAGATACTTCACCGACTTTGATATGCGAATGTTATTATCAAAAAGTTGTAAGGGCTCCATTGACAGACTTCTCTTCCTCGTGAAGAGGATAGTGTCTGATTTCGTGGCATTGATGGCCAGGCCTTGTTCCCTACACCATTTTTCGACGCATTTGAGAGCACCTCTCATCACGTTTCTAATGGTGTCTGGGAACTTGCCATTCACCATCAGTGCTGTAT
>NC_051846.1:110144955-110282204 GCF_002237135.1 Teleopsis dalmanni | reverse complement strand
TATATAGACATATAAGTAGAATTGAGAACGTAGTCAAAACAAGAATTATTTGGTAAGTAAAGAGAAAATGGTCGTACAGGGAATATGACTGAAGTTAATATCCTTTTAGCAAACGAAGCAAGAGCGGCTGAAAGTTTCATTGATTTTAATTAGAATGAATTCGATGAAGAAATTTGTCTCAAAATGGAAGCTGAATCTTTAGTCACAGTTCAACAAAATTGGGATAACGCAGACAGAACGATTCAATTTATCACTCCTATTTTAGTTACCGCCCTGGACAAATGCAAGGTTTCGGATCGCTACGCTATACATATTTTGTAGTGGTTACCTGTGGCACCTAGGTGCCATCCAGGATTCTCGATGGATGGCGAAAATCATGTACTTACTAAAAATGTATATTTTAAGAGATCAATTTACATATAACTCGGATGATTTGTACGAGATATATACATTTTTATGATGAGCATATGTGTGAAAATTTTAACCCATACTAGGTAAGGTTATGTTCGGAAGGCACGTGCTGACAGTTGTCAGCACTTCTACTCGGAGACATATGTTGCCCATTGGGATGCCCTCAAAAAATTTTACCAGGAGATGCGAGTTGCTAATCTTTGTTATCCTTGTTAAACCATTTGGCTTTCCAGATGAAGTTGAGGAGATCCGATAAGTTTGCTTTCGTTATCTCTTCCAAGCCAGTAAAATAAGGATCCGCAAGACGTAGCCTTGTTTGAAGTCCTTGACAGAGACGCAGGAAGTGGTTGATAGATTTTACCTCCTCTTCATCTTAGCAACTTCTGCATAATCAACTTGTTGGAACTCGCAACCGTTGGAACATCGGCGCAATGGCACAGTGCCCCTTTAGTACACCAAAAAGCACACGAACTGCAGGTTTGTTGAAGCCTAAAATGCTTTTCGTTTTATTTTTGTCCAACTTAGGCCATAAGATTCTAGCGACCTTACAGTCTTCGCGGTTAGTTTATAAATTGTTAGTCACCGTATTGATTTCCTCTATTATCCTATACAGTTTACATATCGGTGTATGTATTGAGAGGTCAGCCTCTTCTGTATGCAGTTCAGAACCTCTTTTGGCCATCTCATCTGCTAGTTCGTTCCCTTCAATATTTCTATGTAGAAGTATTCGAAATGTATTATGTCCAGCAAAGAGAGACCTTATGATGTTTGATGCCCATCAGTGAATCGCGACATTTTAATACTATCTTGGAATTTAAATTCAATTGCTTTCAGTGCGGCCTATCTACAAAAATTGTGATATTCGAAGGACGAATTGTACTTTATTGTATATTGTTGACCTCTTTTTCGATAGCGTATATCTCGCCGTGAAAGACGCTGTAAGCAGCAGGGATTCGGTAGCACTGTCTTATCTGCATATCTTTCGAGAAGATACCTGCTCCCGTACCGCCTTCCATCTTTGAGCCATCTGCACAGATAGTAACTGTAGAGTTACCGGTCATAGATCCAAGCTCTCAGCTATCTCTGGTTAGATAAAGAGTGGGAACCCACTAATGAAGTTATTTTCCGCAAAGAACCTTATTGATTTTGTGACCGACGAAATAACAAATTTCTTGGATCGTTTTTGCCTTTCTTATAGTTTTATCAGTTTCGATCCTTCGCCATGGATGGAGACGCAAGATTATAGAGATGCACTTGAATTCTGTGCCAGACTTCATATGATAAATGATTGTATAGAAAGAGAAATTAGGCTTATGATGGATTATAATTCGATTTTGACAAAATATGAAGAGGAAAAACAATATGTTCTGCAAGTAGTCGAACATTATCATAAAAATTGTCCTTCACATAGTCAGATTTATGTTATAAAACATAACAAACACAATATATTAATTACTGAAAAAAAAAGTTTTCTTGAAATTATAATTTTTTATAAATAATTAACTAAATCGTAGCATATACCTATTACGTAATTGTGCAAGCCATCTAAAAGTTATGAAATAGAAAACAGAGCACAGTCGCCCAACTAATTATTGTGTTTTGCGCATAATTTTTCATCGATTTTGCTCATCCGTATCTTATTAAAAAGATATTTTAATTATCTATCAAATGAGTATATATTAATAACTGTTGAAACAAGTAACAAAGATAAAAAATCACCTCGAATTGAAAAATTTCTGTTTTTTGTACTGAAAACCCAACTTTGCTCGAGTGGCGCAACGTCATTTTTAATCCTATTGTTCCAAAACTTTGGGAATATCATTTTTAAGGTCAATGGCATATTCCTAGGGGGTGCGCTTATTAAAAATCGTATTTTAGTTTTTCTGAGCCACCCTAGTGTGACCTACATATACATATCTTAAACGTCTCTCGATGTTTCTCTTTTCAGCCTTGTAAAAGTGTTGGAGGGGGACATCAGGTTTGTAACCAGCGAGTTTGGATGCATATATATATGCGATGAACGTAATTTTAAGTAATGCGAGATATTTCTTCCTTGATTATCGGAACACGTAGTTGTTTACGCAGCTATTCATTCGTTATGTACCAAGGTGAATATGTGATCATTCGTAGTGTTTTAGATTAAAAATACTGGATAATTGCCAGGATTGAGTCTGCTGCAGTATCCCATAATTGGATTCCATAACTCCATACAGGTTATAGCACAATTTTGTATATAAGCAGCTTACATACACGTAAAACGTTTTGTAGTAAATATTATCTGGATAAATTTTTACTCATTTGGTTTGAAACGCCAATTTTTCATCCAGAGAGCAACATTGTTAAGGCAGGTTTATAGTTTGGTGGAAGCACTGATTGGGCCACTGTCAGCTCTGTCATCTGCAAATGTGCCGATAACACTCTCATCGGTAAGGGGAAGATCCGCAGTATACAGAAGACAAACGGTTAGTCCCATTATGCTACCTTGAGCTACTCCTGCTCCTATTTCATGAAGTACTGTAGTTTCGTTTTCATGCTTAATAAAAAAGTGCCTTGCCGAGAGGTATGATTTTAGAAATATGAAAAAATTTGAGGGTACATTCAGTTTTAGTTTGAAAAGAAGGTCCTCACGCCGTATTCGATCGAAAGCTTATGAAATATCTATAAATGCCGTAGTACAATATTTCTAACCATCTAGCGCAGTATGGATATGTGTGACAAGTCTATGAATTTGTTCTATTGGGCTATGTTTTTGGCGAAAACCGAATTGATGGTCAGGGATGAGTTTGTTTTGTTGAATAATCAGTGTAAGGCGCTTTAGAAACAGGATTTCCATAACTTTCGACAGAATCGGGAGTAGATTTATTGGGCGATATGATTTGACGTCTTCTAGACTTTTCCCTGGTTTCGGTATCATGGAGATTTACGTTATTTTCCACTTTCGCGGAATAAACCCCCTAATTATCACAGCGTTAAGTAGATGAGTGATAAATGCCAATCCTTTTGGTAGAGGCTGCTGCAAGGCCATGCCTGTGATTAAATCGTATCCTGGAGCTTATTTTACTTTTAACTTCGTTATTACATCCCTACTATATCTTTTAATTGACAGTTCCAATTGATAAGGCTCTTGTAGAAAATTTATCCTTTGTTTCATAATATCAGGCATATTTTGGTTATCATTTCGTTTAAAGACCTGGTCCAAATGTAACGCGAATGTTTCTACTTTTTCAATACTTCTTTTTGCCATTGAGTTGTCGATTTTGCGTTTAGGTGGTTGATAAGCAATCGGTCTGTGTTTCATTTTTATGGCTTTCCAGAGGGAGTGTTTTGTATCACTTGAAGCACTTAGGCTTGGAGGTATAGGGACGTGCGATTATTGTTATACTTTATAAGTAGGACTTATAAAGTTTAAGTTTACATAATTTGTTTAAGCGAGTTTTATCCGCAGAGAATCTCGTCTTTTGCCAATGTTTTCTCATCCTACGCTTTTGTTTGATCAGATCAGGTATCTAATGTTAAATGGATAATCTTGCTTAACACTTTTAGGAAACGGTGGAGTTGATTTCCATTCAGAAATTTGGACACAAGAGTTGAAATGCTCTACTGCTTCAGTTACATCAGATTCAGTTTTCAACCTAACTTCGGTATTTAGACCAATTGTAATTAGTTAACGATAACTGTTCCAGTCGGTATTTTTGTTATGAAGAATAGATTGTTCCATAATTTGACAGAAGTCATTGAGGGTGATTATTATTGGCGAGTGGTCAGATGACAAGTCGAAATTGGATTTACAGGTAGTTGTCTCGATACATACTCCCTTTGATACCGCAAAATCAATTAAGTCAGGTATTATTTTTGAATCCGTTGGCCAGTGTGTGGGTTCACCTGTTGTGATTGTGTGTAGATTGAGTACATTTATTGCTTCGAAAAGTTGTCGTCCTTTTGGAGATATTAGGCGGGAACCCCATTTTAAGTGTTTGGCAATAAAATCTCCGCTTACGAAAAACCTAGATCCAAGCATAAAAAATTATATGTACATATCCTTTGAGATACAATGGCGCGGTGGGCTGTACAGTAATGAGAAAGTCATGTCTCCTTCTTTAGTTTGTACTACAATATTTGTTGCCTGAATTTCATTCGTGCAATATGGGATGCATTGTGTGATAAAGTTCGTAGTTCGGAATTTCAAAGAAACTACGCGTCGTAAAATTGGTTTCTGATACCAGCATTATGTCGATCTGATTTATTTTTAAGAATGCTTTTATTTCGACAGTATGTTTTGATTAACCATTTGCGTTCTATATAACTACGAGTAAATCCAGAATTTTGTTTATTGGTCAAGTTAATCAGTAAATTGGTCATTACTACAATTTATTGCATCACTTGCTTCAACAGCGTTGTCATCTCATGAAATTCTTCCACAAAATTATTTGAAATTGGTGAAAGCTTCTTCTCTGCTGCGCTACTGGTGTCTGACTTTACTGTTTGTTCGAATGTTTGAGATCAATAAGAATTCGTAATATGATTTTTGGTTAGAGAAGACAGAGGATTTTCTTAAATCTGCAGTTTCGGTGCCTTAGGCCCTAATTGGGGATACATTTTTTTCCAGGTTTTTGTAGATTTGAAGTCCTTTGTAGATGAGTTTCCTCACATAAAACATATTTGACGTCATTGGATTTACTTTTCCTTTCACAATTTACAGATGCATGATTTCCAATGCACTTGATACACTTGGGTTTGCGATGGCAGTATCGTTTTGAGTGTTCATACTGCTGGGAGTTTGCACTTTGCGGGATTTCACGCTTCGGGTGAGGTGGTTCGAATATAACTGTAGTGTACAAGAGTTTATCAATCAAGTAAATATCCTTATTGTTTAGGTTTGCAGCAAATTCAATAATAAACATGGGAAGAGGTTCTCCTGTCCTTCTACGGACAGACATTTACAGCCTTATGTTCAAGCTTCAAAAGTGCATTTTTGATTTTATCGATATCGGTTGAGTAATGCAAATATGGCTCTTTCAATATGGCTCTAAAGCTTCTCTCAGTTTTTGGTTTGTAAGTGTAGAATTCTGTATTTTTGAGCTCCAACTGCTTTACAATGCTTACGTAAGAGTCAGGTGTAAAAGGTTGAACTCTTACTTGACTTGGATTTAGTACTTTTAAGTTGAATTGATTAGCCGCATGTTCGTTTAATAGATCTATTAAAGGCTTGATGCAATGTACCTTATCAATAAATATTAGTGGAGGTATTTTTGAGGGAGTATTGTCGTTATCATTGTCATTCATTGTCATCTACTTTTAGGTCTGCGTATCGGTTTGACTTGACAGGTTAATTTAGCCAGTATGAATTTAGCTTAGTTTGTTTTTGGCTTGGTTGATTCTCACTTAGACTATCGCGTTGACATTTACGATTACTAACTACTGTCCAAGTGTCGTCAACGGGGTTGTGGTTGAAGTTGTTAAATTTGTTGTTGTATATTTTTCACCTGAATTGATTTAGCTGTCGCGTGTTCATGTTAGTTTTATTTGATATTGTTGCGTGTTGGTTTGGAAAACTATGCTATAAATTTTCGTTTTTATTATTGATTAATTTCATTTTATTAGCGATGGCAATTTCACTAACTATTTTTGTTATACTTCTTTCAATTCTTGATTTTTCTGAAGGTTTGATTGAAGAATGATCTATTATTTTCGCGTTATCTATGTTTAGTGTTATGTAGCCATTTAAGTCATTTTCAGTTATTACAGATTGCCGACGTACAACACTTTTACAATTGCTCATACAGTAGATTTACAATATAATTACAGTAGGTTTATATAATAATTTTAATTTATTTAATATTTTAAGTTTTTAAGTAAAAAAATTTATTTAATTTTATATGTTATTTTTTTTCTTGAATTCAAATTTTTACCTTAAGACTTATCAAGCGTCCTTTCGCGTATTTATTAATTCAGTTATATAGCATTAGTTAATTATTTAGCTATATTATCACACAATTACACGATTTTGTAAGTTACAGTTGGTTCAGGTTTTTTGTCTGTTTCCAATACTTTTTATTTTAACCTTTAGAGTTTTATTTGCTGTCTGTATCAGCTGTTTTTAAATGTGTGTGAATTTCAGACTAATAAACAACTTCAAAAACAAAGCAATTCTGCAAAGGCAAAATTTACTTTGACGACACAGCAATACCAAGTGCACACAAAAACCCCGCAATAGCACGACGCATTCTTCAAAATTATGTATACGAGGGCTACTATATATATTTCTGGCCTAGGCAAAACTAAGTGTTGCCAGGTGCAATTTAATATTTCCATTGGTAAGGTTAACATTTTTTAGCATAACATCACTCGGAACATGTTGTCATTTCATTGTGAATTGTTTTATTTACAGAGACTTGAAAAATTCATCGCGGCCAAAAAATGTAATTAACACAAACATTTTCGTGCGATCATTTTTCACAACTTTCGAAGTGGATTATCACGACAAGTCATCATTGATGAACTTAAATCTTTGTATGACGATGAAGCACCATCCTATAGCACTGTGTAAAGCTGGTTTAATTAATTCAATCGTGACCCACGCTCGCTCAACAACGAATTTCATGAATGTCGTCCAAAAACGGCCGTTGTGCCAGAGAACATTGATGCCGACATACCGTGAGATAGAGGCATCCTTGGGCAAGAACAGAGTTTGTTCTTATTGGCCCCCGCACAATTTGACAATCGCTCAAAAAAAGGCTCGTGTCGATTGGTGCAAAGAAAAGTTGAAAAAATACGTTCGCGGTGGTTCAAAAGACGTTTATAAGATCGTCACAGCGTTTTTGTTTCGTCATAAAATTGCCGTATCATCGACAAACGTTGTGGTGACAACTGAACTACTTATCGGGATATCAGATGTGTAAAGTACTGTAACGACACACTTTCTGTCGCTGATGATGCTGAGGTATACTCAGCCGTCGTCCAGGGGTCGTTGCAATAGAATTTTTATTTTGGAAGTCAAAGACAATGTGATGTAGTAATTCAATTATTTATTTAGGAGAATTTAAAATAAAATAAGGTTTTACAATCTAATATAATTATAACATAATGCTGGCTTCCTAATTTGATGACTACGATTATTTGGAATAATTGTGCTTCGATGATTGTTCCGATTGTTGTTTCCGCGTGCCTGAAATGTTGCTGTCAGAAAATCACCACATCAACAGGGATAACGCCCAAATAATCAAAAATATAAGGGATAGCTGGAAATTAGAAACGGCAGAGAGCATCGAAATACATAAACATCAGGCCACAACTTTACTCAACGGCGACAAAGGCAACGTGTCATTGTGCCTTTTTAGATACATCCCAAAAAACCGACAACCTGTTGACCTAACTACCTGTATGTAAAAATAAAAACAACACCAGACCAACCCCGCCACCATTTCTTTCCTGTCATCACCAAGGACAATAACCTTAGGTTTTATTAATATTAAGTTTAGCATTAAAAATAACATGTTAATGGTATAAATAGTTTGTAAGATTGCTAGATGTTTTAATATTAGGAATTCTCCTGATGAAGGCAAAAGCGAATTTGCCGAAACACGTGTAGAGATACACAAAAAACTTTCGAAATAAAAGTTAACATATTTTATATAGTTCTACTGACTTGTTTCACAAAGACGTATTACTACCTTTGAGAGTTTCCCTACAAGTGCCCTTGCTTGTACAATATGCGCTTATTTATACTCAAACGACCGAAGGTTTTCCTGTAGCGCATCGGTACATTTGGTTGGTATTTTTGATACTTGTTATCTTTTGCTGCTGTTGTTCGCCTGGGTGTAATTTCCAGGAACATGAGTCTATCAATATTGTAGCTAAAAATAATTTGCAAAATGCAAGACAGCTGCAATAAAATTCAGACAGGAACAGATAGATACATTCTTGTTACAAAGCAGAAACCCAGCCCTATGACAAAACGAACTAGTCAAGTAGCTAAACAAACAAAATTAGTTGAAAACCGCGCCTCCTCAAATAAAAATAGATTTGAAATTTTATCAACTGATGAAATCAACTGAAAATAATACCAAAAAATATAAACCTCCCCCAATTTACTTAAGGGAAAAAATTCGAATGAGCTCTTAAAGAAAATGACATCCATTATCGGCGATAAACATTTCTCCGTGAATCCACTCTTGAAAGGAAATGTCCATGAAACAAAAATCCAAATAAATGACGAATTTAATGGTAGACAAATTATAAACTTCTTTGATGCCAAGACTAATAACACCAAGAGGACGGAAACTTCTAGCAGTTGTGAAAAATGAAGATCTCGATGTCATTTCAACTGGACAGCCAACTTACTGGCCTTCTGATCGACAAAGAGTTCCAGATCTTATTGACTTTGGCCTAAGCAAAAGTATCAAACTATCAACGATCACCGCATTTCCATCAGTTTAACTGTCATTACAGCACTCACCAACAATAATAGCAGTCTAACAGTCAAACGCAAAGTCTAACGATATATATAAACTGGTTAAAATTTCGTAAATATGTTTCTTGCCACATACCACAATAATTTCGTTAAAAGAGAATAATGAAATTGATGCTAGTGCTAACCAATTTTCTGAAGTAATCTCAACGGGTGCTGAAGTAGCTTCGATTAGAACTGAAAAAACAACACAAAAAATTGGTGTGACAAAAACAATAAAGGAATTATTACAACGGAAGAGGAAAGCTAGAAGAGTATGGCAACGACATAGATCCCCAAAACATAAAGTTCTACTTACTAAAAGTACTAATTAATTCAAATATGCACTAGCGGAAAGACATCAAAAATCCTTAGACAATTTTCTATACAATTTGACACCTGACTATACAATTTGAACAAACTGACTATTCACTTTGGAAGGCAACAAAGTACCTCAAACAGCCTATCCAGCATGAATCTCCTCTCACACAGAAAATGGTGACTGGACACGAACTGACTCTGAGAAGGGAGACATATTTGTAAAACACTAAAAAAATGTATATACTCCAAATGATGCTTCAAATCACAACTCCTAACCAATAACAAACCTACATCCCTCAAGCAGTCCACTCATCTTTAAACTAGAAAATATCACTAAAATTATAAAAGATCTGAATGCGAAAAAGGCAGCAGGACCTGATAAAATCTCAGTTGCAATGGTGAAACAGTTATGACAATGTGCCATTTCACATCTCAGACATTTATATAACGCTATCTTATGAACAAGTTATTATCCCAAACTTTAGAAAATGTCACAAATAACAATGATACCTAAACCTTGGAAGGACAAAACCAAAGTAGATTCTTGAAGACCAATTAGCGTCCTTCCAGTATTATCAAAAATATTAAAAACCTGCTAATAGCAAAAATAATGCCAATACTCTCAGTTAACGAAATAATTCCGGAATATTCGGCTTCAGAGCTAAACATGGTACAATTGAACAAGTGCATCGTATTATATCATTCGTTAAAAACTCATTTGAAAATAAACAATACTGCACTTCTATATATATAGATATAGGCCAAGCGTTTGATAAAGTATGGGCTGAAAGCTTAATACATAAAATTACAACACTCATGCTAGCTAATACTCATCTTTTGTTAAAAAATTACTTAAGTAAAATTAGTTTCAGTTTAAGATATAAAGACTTTGTTTCAAAACCTTGTCCTATCAAAGCATGAGTTCCTCAAGGAAGTGCAATAGGTCCGCTATTATACCTACTGTATACAAGTGATATGCCAACTTCGGACAACAGTTTAACTGCAACATTTGCTGACGATACAGCAATACTAAGTGCACACAAAATGCCTGCTATCGCACAACGCATGCTTCAAGTTCATGTTCACCAACTCGAGCAATGGTTATCAGTATGGCGTATCAAAGTCAATGAACAAAAATGTACCCATGTAACATTTGCTCTAAGACCAGGAAACTGTCCCAATATTACAATAAATGAGCAAAAAGTACCTTCGAGGGACTATGTAAAATATTTAGGGATACATTTAGATAGACGTTTAACTTGGAAGAAACACATGGAGGCTAAAAAGACACAAATAAATATAAAATTAAGTTCATTGCATTGGCTTATGGACACGTCATCTAAGCTACCATTTGAGTACAAAATTCTGCTATACAAGTCGATAATAACACGTGTGTGAAGTTACCTAATTCTTCACTTAATTCTAACTGGGGATCAGCGATCAAATATTGAAAAATTGCAAAGGCTGCAATCTAAACCCCAAAGAATGATACCAGATGCACCGTGGTTTATGAAAAATGCTAATCTTCATAGAGATTTAAGCGTGCTAACAGTAATAGAAGAAGATTTTTAAATTAATTTTAGTTTTGAATTTTAAGTCTAATTTCAATTTTAATTTTAATTTTCAATCTTATCTTTAGCACTGTAAGATGTTCGAGAGACCTTACACTTATGTTCGAGAGACCTTACACCTTAAAGTGAATAAAATTTTTGCGTATCGTACTATAAATCGTTATAATAGTACAGACAGCGTCGTCAAACTTTATGGTGGTAACCAAAACAAAATAGCAATACCACCTGAAATGGTACGGAAAGCGAGTGAGGCGAGTTTTCAAACATTTTGTTCTCTGATGAGAAAAATTTCCCTTTTGAGCAGTTGAAAAACTCTCAAAATTATCGATGAATAATCATCTGAAGTAATTTTTCATTCTAAGTTATAGGATGGACAGTTGTGATCGCCGATAGACGCTATCCAATCGGTTTCATGGAGCCTAGTTTGACACTAGGCTTTATTTATTTTCGGGAAAATGTTTTGGAAGTCAATTTAGAGCCGTGGACATGCAAACATTTCGAACGTAGACCGTGGACGTTTCACCAAAACAGCATCGTCTCATGAGCGGGATAATTGATCGTTTAAATAAAAATAAAAAACTATTATTTCTTATATATATTTAAAACAAATTACTTTATGAAGATATTTTCCAATATTTCGACTATCTTTAGTAGTCATCTTCAGGGAAACAGTTTCCTGTCTACACATTTTTCACTCAGTATATCTCTGCTTGTCGTAAAAGACGACTAAAAAAGAAAATGCACAGGTCAAAGTAGAATATCAACGATTCCTGGTAAGACGCGAGGCGCACAGGTCAAATTAGCTTGCTATGATTCCTGATAAGTCGACCTCTTTGCTAGCAGTTTAAGGTTGGACTTCAGGGAGTTAGGCGGGTGTATTTGCACATCTGCTCAGGTTCTGCTGAGTTTTTCCAGTCTTCGAGAAGTGCGACTCTCTATCAGGTCAACTGTGAAGTGATAAGTATGGTCATGTATCTGCTTATCGCTTGACGCAGATAGTCGAGCGGGGATGAAGAAAAACACACTTTTAGTGAATGATCAGAGAGAAAGGTTGAACGAATATGTGAGTGAATAGAATGTGCGTATTAAAAATAAAACCCCCAACTAACGTGGAACAGCTACGCCTTTAGCTTGGCTGCTGGGGTAGAAGGAGTCTTAGTAGTGAACTCAAGATACCTGCCGACCTTCTGTTATAAACAGCTTTACCTGTGCAATGCGAAGCTATCCGCAAGTGGATATATTTCTCTTCGTAACTCGTGGGAACAAAATTGATACAATTTTCACAAAACCTGTACAAGGCGAAGTGGTCGACGCTGATAAGGTGGACAATGAGGCCTCACAGGTCGAGCTGATAACCTTAGATATCACGACGCATCACAGTCATGTGACCAATGAAATGGTAAACGTAGAAGTTTCGCAAGAAGCTGTACCGTTAACCACAACAGTTGGAAACATGGCAATGACTGATCTCGACTTAGCCGAGCGTATCCATCTGAATAAGAAGAACAAGCGAAATAAGGAAGAGAAGAGTAAAAGCCTGCAGAAGCCACAAGGTCGGTTGAACAACTAGCCGATCGACTAAGCGAACTATCACATATGGAGTCATCGCTGGAGGACGAACAGCTAGCAAAAAGGCATAAGGGTGGTTGCCCTACAACTCCGAAAACAAGTTCGACTCCTTCAGCTAGAACCAGAGACGACAACTCTGATGGTGGACAACCAGTAAAGGATGTCAGCCTAGCTGAATCGACGTTCAAAGACCCAAACAAAACGAGAGGCACTAAACCGATGGTAATATCGAAGTCGGTTAAATATCTAGGAGTCATCCTAGATATCAAACTGAATTGGAATGAACATGTGAATGAAAAGATCAGAAAAGAGAAGAGAGCCCTATTTCAATGTAATAGAGTGTTCAGAAGACCATGGGAGATATCCACAAAATCGACGCACTGGATGTATACGATGATGGTCAAACCTAATATGACATATGTGTCAGTTGCGTCACATACTCTGGGTCACCTACACGTCACATACACGCTGCACAATCAAGCACCTATCAAAAGCATGCAAAAGGCATGCATAGCCAAAAGCTCAGTACAAGTGTCACGAAGCTCATTGAATGTGCTCATGGAAATAATGTAAAAGTCAGGTGGGTTAAAGTGCATATCGGTATTGATCAAAACAAAAGGGCAGATAAACTTGCAAAGCGAGAATCAAGTCATAACTTCTGTGACCCAGAATAATATGGAGCTACAACATGACAACAGCCTATGTCGATGAGTGGATAACTTAACTTCATCTTAATAGATGGAGAGAGATGAGCACTTGTAGACAGACTAAACTTATGATGCCGAAATCGTTGGCCAGGGAAGAGATAAAAGTGTTTAGCTATTTACGGAGCACTCTAAGCACTAGAAGCTTTAAGTATCACTACCTTGCTGAAGAATATGCTTGCAAACTATGTCTAAAAGATAAAGAGCCAGCGGTGCATATATTGTGCCAATTTCTAGCACTGGCAAGTAGAAGGTAGACTATCTTGGGACACTATTAAGTAAGATTTGACTTAGCAGGCAACCTCAAGAAAAATAAGCTGCTTGCATTAACAAGCGATGTAGTAATGCGAACGGAAGCCATTCCAGCTTTAACTCAATAACGACATCCAAGAATTGAAGAACGAAAAACGACTCAAGTCGGTATGTGGTCTATTTCGGCTAATCCTCCACTTCAGTGGGGTCTCTTGTTGGACGGTGCGCTGTCCCAACGTCCCACAATATATAGATATTCACATATTATGTATTATAGTCCTAAATTTAAATATTTAAAATTAAGTTGAAATCATAATTAAAGTCAAATTCTTTGCTCAAAAAAGATTCTTTACTCAGTTCAAAAGTATGAACATTTAATCTAGAAGATTATGGCTCCCTTTCAACCAAACCAGTCGCAGCTATGAGGAAAACGATGACAGTGCCTCTCATCTACTATGTTTTTGCCCAGCTTATTCACGGCGGTGACTCAACACTTTGAGAGGTCCCTTTCTTGAAGATCTTGATCAATTGCAAGATCAAGATATACGGTAACACAATAGGCCAATAGCCCTAAGTGGATCCACTAGAGATCGAGGGTACAACCTGACTTAACCTAATAAGACTGGAGTACGCGCTTATATGTTTACTTTTAATCACGATTACTGCACAGACGAACAAATCAAATAAACGAACATTCGCTTGCATGTCAGTTATACACAAATGTATAATAAAATTGTGCGTACGTTCTCTATTGCGTTTAGTAGTCGTCCGTATCACTTAGCAAATGTAAGCAAACGAATGATCAAAGTCAAATTCTGCCGAATGCTGCCAAATACTACAAATCGATTCGTTCGCGTTTGCTTCCTTGTACATATTACCTACGAATGTTCATTCTTTCGAAAGCGTTCGATTTGGTGTGGATGCACCTTAATAAAGCCTTTCAAATCATCTTCCTTAAGATTGATTCATATTTCAGTTACACTTGTCCCTGCTTAATGCAGAGGTATATTAAAAACCCAACAACAATAGGTATTTAAATAGTTTCTATACTAAGTGCAAAATTAGTCTTTAATAACCATTAGTCAATAAACATTATGGAGTTTAGACAGTATTATAATAATTAGAATTAATGAAGTGATTCATTTATATTTAAATATTTTATCCGTTACATAGGTGTTACATCTAATAGATAATTTTCTTATTTATAAGATTTTATTTATTTTAATGCTTTTAAAAAAATATTTTTTGTAATAATTATATATTTTATATAATAAAAATAGATAAAACTCTACTACAACTATAACCTTCTACGTTTAAATGGTTATAATTAATTCCCATACTTTATTAATTATTTATCCTAAAGTATTGGAGCCAAAGGTTTTTGTCCACGTCATGATTGCTACATGCTTTAGTCGACCAGCGTTTTTACTCTTTTTATAGAACAATATCAATCCTCCTCTTTGGTTTTATAATTTTGGACTAGGAGCTGATGTACACATCTTTTACTTGTCTTCGTGTTTAATGCTTTATACATATATATGTACTTTGGGACTATTTTCTGTATTTTATGGAATACACGGTAATATTTTTTTAGGTGTTGTTTTATAAAAGCGTAATTGGCATTGCAAAGTATTTTCGTAACATTTGTTAAAATCTTCCATTAAAAAAATAGACAAATAGGTTGGTCTGTTTCTAAAGTAGTAGCTTAAAGTGGATTAATCGACAATGGGTTAATGGAAAATAGTTGAAAAGCTACAAAAATTTGAAATTCCGGAAATTTAATATTAAAGTATTAAAATCAATATCAAGATTCCACTATCAGAATTCGGAATCATTCCACGATTTTTATGTAAGTAAGGATGTTGCGGTTAACATTTGATAAAACATATATATTTAAGTTCTGTTTTGTTTGCCTGACGTACCTTGGCGGGTTCAAGTTTCGCAACTAAGCGAATTTTTATAATTTCATTATTATTTGAGTTGCAATAAGTACAAATATTTATTTCGCGAATTACTTAACATCCATAACACAATATTATTTTATTAATATTATATTATTTTATTAATATTCTGTTATTTAAAGCAAAATGAAACAATGAATTCTTTATCCGCTTTTACGTAGTTTTCAAAAGTTTGCTTTAAATAAAATAAGTGCTTAACGTTACGTTTTTGTTATGAATCTTCTAAGGTATTTTTAATATACAGGATTAGGCGATTGAAGTGTTGTTACATTTGTCAAACCGATATTGCCAACTACGTGAAATTACGAATGAACGCGAATGACTGTTGCTTAAACGGTTTACAAGCTACCATAAATATTTGCGTCTAATTTTTATACAACAGATTTTATACGAAATGGAATTCACACGTAGTAATGTGATTGCGTTATATATGACTGAGGAATTACAACTAGCTATTGTTCGAAAACTGCAGCACCTCGAAGTGAATAAAATATTTGTGTATCGTACCATAAATCATTATAATAGTACAGGCAGTGTCGCAAACGCTAAGGTGGTAAACAAAACAAAACAGCAGCATCACCTGAAGCAGTTCGGAAAGTAAAGGCTCGACTTCAACGAAATTCACCTTGTAGTGGTAATTAAATGGTCATAGAACTGAAAATAGTGCAGCGAAGTATTCGACGCATATTCCAAAATGAGCTTAAGGTAACACCTTACATATTTCAAACGGTACAAGCTTTTTTATCAAAGCAACAAAAAGTAAGATTCGAAATTTCCGAAAATTTTGTTCTCTGATAAGAAAAATTTCCGCATTGAGTACTTAACTGAACACACTGCCGACAATTAATGATAGGGCAGCTGTGACCGCCGAAAGACGCTATCTAATCGTTTTCATCGAGCTTAGTGTCAAAATCAATACAATTTATTATCGGGAAAATGTTTTGGAAGATATTTTAGAGTCATGAACATGCAAACATTTCGTAGACCATAGACGTTTCACCAAAACAGCACCGTGTCATGAACCTCGTGTGAATCAATAATGATTAAAAATCATGTTCCACAATTATGTCGTCTACCAATGGTTTTTGAATACACCAAATGCAAATCCGATAGACTATTCCATCTGAGTCATTTTGGAGAGTAAGGTGAAAACTAAAAAATATGCCAGTATACATGCCCTAACGAAAGCAATTGTTCAAGAATGGGCAAAATACCGGAAGATCACATTAGTGGAGAATGCTACTAATTTTTTACCCGTTTGAAAATCATTGTCAAGGCAAAAGGTGGCCATATTGAGCAAGAGTGGGCGGATTCTGAAATTTTGATTATTTGCACAAATATGGAAAGATATGGTCAATGGATTAGGTAGCAACTCAATCGCTTAGCCCTGTATTTTGGTTTACTTGATAAATCATATTTTTTAAAAGATGTCCAAATATTGAAAAATAGTTTAAAAGCATGAAATATATATAATATTTAAAGCATGAAATATAATTTTTCAAAAAAAATTTCGTTTTAATTATTTAGGTCTGGTATTTATAAGTCCACCTACTATATAAGCAAAATAAATCTGCACTTTTGTAGGTGAATCGATTTTTTATATAGCATTACTGTTATTTTTGCTTTCTTCCGATGATACAGCAGGATTACTTATTTACTATTATATTTTAACAAAACCCGCCAATTCACTAATATAATATGCAAATCACAAACTCTTTCAAAATCTAATAATTTATGAAAATTTATGTAATATTCTTACCAAAAATGAGCATAGAACGTAAAACGAGATAAAGTACGGAAAAGCTATGCTAGATCCGCAATCTCCGATAGCATCCGAGTTTTTGTCACATTGAACTTCATCGCGAGGTGAGCAATCAATCATTATGTCCTGCCAGGCTTCTCCCGTTGCTGACCGAAATAAAACTAAAACTGCTTGCGGAAAGGTCTGAAAGTTGTTGTTCTCATGAATGGAAGTTTCAGCATTTAAGTTTATTTTTCCGAATATCTTTAAAAATTACACATGAATAAAAATGTTACTTTATTAATTTAATACGATACCTGCATTCCAATGACAGCATATATAAAAAAAAGCATCACAATCAATAAAGCAACATAAGGAAGTGCTTGAAATGATTTAATAAATGTCCACAGAAGGGTGCGAATACCTTCGCCCTTGCTTAACAACTTAACTAATCTCATAACACGAAATAAACGGAAAAAGTTGATTGATATAAGGTTTGATCCACTCTGAAATAAGTTTATATTATTTAAAAATATTTTTTAATATGGTTTAAATATTTTGAATACTAAATATATTAGAACTGTATTCCTTATCATAAATTTGACAAGATCTTTGTAAAATCGACCAGAAGACCGTTAGTAAGATAATTGTATTGGGCCCGCGAGCTACTGTGAGCGAGTACACAAGGTAACACGTCTAATTTTTTTTTTTGTTTTTTATATTTATTATATCATTATTTTTTTTAATAGAACTTGAACTTACAAAACTAATATGTAATAAGTTTTTATTTATAATCAAAAGTTATTAATGATAATTGAAGGTTTTGGCAGTTTTTCCGTAAGGTAGTGTGTACGATCTTAGGTGATCGTACATTTTCCCTAAAAATAGGCAAGGTTATTTGCATCTGGGCAGTTGTTGACTAGAACCAAAGCATCAGACCGTCAGTTCGACGATAAGAAATGCTGAGTTTTGGTATTTGGTTAGTAATTGGTGTCATGACTTTGAAAATGTTAAATACGGAAGATTTGCAAAAATATGTAGAGCATTCTTATAATAATCAAAACTTTGCGAATTTAGCAAAGTAAATTGTGAAACTATGAAAAAACCCTAATAAGGTAACTAGAGTAATTTGAAGGTCATGTATTGGATTTTTGCATCAAGTTTATGTATATAAGATAGAATTAAAAACACAAAAAGGGAGTGAGTTTTTGGTGTGATGACTGAGACGCTGATGCGTAAAACAGTTGTGTTGAATTAATAGTGGAAATAAAACTCAAGTACGAAGTGTTTTATTAGTAACTAAGGACGTGTCAGTATTTAATGTATAACTTTAGTGTATTTTAATGTTAACTAAGTTGATTAAAGCTGATAATTAAACATTAATAAAGTGTAAAATAGTTATAAACTTTTACTAAGGAAATTGAAAAAATAAAAAAAAAACTCTATACAACAGAAAAGCAAGTGGAAATTGAAATAACAAGTGAAATAAAAGAACATATACATAGAAAACAAATCAATGACTTTTTCTTAAAAAATAATAATAGTAAAGTTTATCTACATGTATAACCGAATAAGTTATACAACTATATAACTAGACGAAGAAAAATTACATATACAATTGTAGTTAGTAAAAGAAAAATTACAACTAACTGAAGATACAACATTTAGTCCAGATTTTAAATACAACATTTGGCGCAGTCACGTCTTACCTCACAGAAAACCACAACAAAGTAGTTGCATATTACATTACATTTATTGTGCTTGTTTTTATATGAAGTTTTCTTACACTATTTTTGTTTACTAATGATTAATATACTAAAGATAATAATTTGTATAAACTTAATATTATATATAGATAATAATAATTGTATTTGATGACATTTATTAATACTAATTATGTTTTGAATAGTTTTGTAATATTTTTATGTATTACTTTATTTTCTTTACCGTCATTTATCGTTACATTAGTGCCATTAATATCTATTACTTCAAAGGGGCCTATGTATGAACTGGTGTGTTTTCTTTTATTCTGGGACTTTACCAATATTTTATCTCCTATCTCTAACCTAATTGGGTTATTATTATAATTAGTTTGTTTTTGTCTTTTAACTTTGGCATCATGTGTGAACTTTCTAGCTTTTTCAATCGATACTATAAGACGAGCTTTCAATTCGTTCGCGTAATTTTCTAAATTGCATTTACCTATATCATCCTTGAGTTTTTCATCAGGAAGGGAGGGTAGTTTGCCAAAAACGAGTTCATGTGGCGTATAGCCAGTGTCTATGTGGGGTGAGGCATTATATGCAAAAGCATAGTATGGTATCCATCTGTCCCATTCTTCTTCTTCAGTAAAATTTAAAAGATATTCATTGAGGACTCTATGATTCCTTTCTATTGTACCAATTGTTTCATGGTGGTAAGGAGTTGAGAATACTTGTTTTATATCTAGTAATTCTGTGATTTTTGTAAATAATTCATTTACAAACTCAGTTCCTCTGTCTGATTTGAATATTTTGAATAAACCGAATTCTAATATTAGTTGTTCAATTAATGTTTTAGCTACTGTATGTGCTTCTTTATTTACTATTGGATATGCAATGATGAATCTATTTAATTCACATTGCATTGTGAGAATATATCTAAATCCATTTGATGGACGAAGAGGGCCTACAATGTCAATTTCTACTGTTTCGAAAACGTTTGTAGGTGTTGTTGAGATTTCTAATTGTTCTTTTGTATGTTTTGTATGTTTCGTTTGTTTGTTGATTTGACATTTAGACATGTACTGATATATTTATAAACCATTTGTTTAATTTTGCTCCACGTATACCGTTGTTTTAATTTTGTGAATGTTTCCTTACACCTAAGTGTCCGCTGTATGGAGTATTATGATATTCTTCAATGAGTCTGTATCTTTTTATTGTATCCGTGATTTGTTCTGGGCTTTTATAAATTAATATTTTGAGACGTTTTTCATTCTTATTTCTTCATTGCAACGTATTTATAATATTCTTAAATTCTTCTTTTGCCATGGCATCAAACATTGTATCTTCTTGTGCTAGTGCTAATTCATAGATTTTAAAATTTTCTATTTTGGATATGAGTTTCTCCATGATCGAAATCGGCTTCGTAGGTACCTCGCTCATTTCCACTTTTACTACATTTTTCACAATGTGTAATTTTTCTTTATTATTTTTATTTATATTAAACTGCAGTTTCATTGTATGTCTGATATCACTAATGGATGTACAGTCCCAGCAATAGAGTTGATCAGACTTATTGGAACATGTGTTTCCGATAGGATTATTATTATTCTTTTTTATCGCACGTTTTGTGTTACTCCTCGTTGTAACATATACTCGAGTATCGTCTCTTGTTTCTAATTGTCTCATTAATTCTTCTTCATTAGCCGGGCTTCATTTCTTTGATATACTCTCGTCGTTTAGCGGTATAAGAGCTTTTAAAGTATTGGTATCTATCTTGATTCTAGATAGTGCATCTGCATTTGTGTTTATCTTTCCTTTTTTGTATATAATTTCAAAATTATATTGTGACAAGTCTATCCTTATCCTTGTCATTTTGGATGAGGGGTTCTTATGTACGAATAGGGAAATTAGGGGTCTATGGTCTGTTATAACAAGAAAACGTTTGCCATAAACATATTGGCGAAAATAATTGATTCCCCAATGTATCGCTAACAATTCCTTCTCTATAATTGTCTTATTTAAGTCGTGTTTTTGGAGGGCTTTGTTTGCATAACAAATTGGAAGGATAGATCCAATTTCGCCTTGTGAGAGTACTGCATCAGTGAGTCAGATGCATCAGTGGTAATTATAAATGGTTTATTGAAATCGGGGTACTTGAGTACTGGTGGGTGTATTAGTTTTGATTTTAAGTTTTCAAATGCTTTATCACAATTTGAATTCCATTCGAACTTCTGGTTTTTCTTTAGTAAGCGATTTAACGGTTTTGCAATGTCTGCAAAATTGCTTATGAATCTACGGTAATATTACAGAAAGCTACATATCTTCTTACTTCATCAGTAGTTGTGGGTTTTGAGTAGTTCATTATGACTTGATGTTTGGCGGGATCAGTTTTTATTCCATGCTCTGTTATCAAATGTCCTAAGTAAGTAACTTCATGCTTTAAAAAGTTACACTTGTCTGGATTTAATTTAAGATTGTATTCATTTAGTCTATCGAAAACTTTCTCTAGATTTATATTATGGTGTTTGAGACTATTTCCAAAAACTATTATATCATCTACATATAGAAATGCTTCCGTTTCCAAACCTGTTAATGCTAACATTAACATTCGCTGGACGCTGTTAGAACTATTATAATCTTTAATCCAAAAGGTAGTCTTTTAAATTCGTAATGACCATCATTTGTTGAAAAGGCGGTTTTTTGTCTTGAAGAGGCGTCAATTGGTATTTGATGAAATGAGCTGGTCATATCTAAAGTGGAAAAATACCTAGCTCCTCCAAGCTTATCGAGAACATCCTCCAAACGTGTTAAAGGAAATTTGTCGTTGACTATCCTTTCATTGAGTTTTCTGTAACCAATGACGAGTCTCCATTTCTTGTTATCGTTTGTTGATTTCTTAGGAACAAGCAAGATTGGTGAATTGTAGGGGCTTTTTGACGGTTGTATTGTATCGTCTTGTAGTAGTCTTTGAACTTGTGTTTTTATGTCGTCATTATGACAATGTGGTCGTCGGTAATTTTTAATGTATATCGGATTATTGTCAATTGTAGAGATGTGTTCTGTATAAAAATTGTTTGTAGATAATGTTTCTGATTCGAGCTGAAAAATGTGTTGGTATTTTGAAATTAATGAAACTAGTGTTAGTGCATCCCCTTTCAGATGTATTTGTCAAGAATTTTAGATAATCTTTGTTCAGTATAAATTTTTGATTTGTTATTTATACAGTAATAGTTGTACAAAGGTTGTGACTCTATTTTTAAATCAGTTATGTTAATATCTGATTCGTTTGTATTTATCACATTTATGTGGCAAATTCCATTTGCCGGTACTATGATATTGGCCATGTACACTCCTTTGTAAATTTCGTTACATTTCGTTAAATTTCGTCAGGACAGTATCTATATTAAAACAAATGTCTATAGGTAATATGTTTCGGGTTCTTGCTTTAACTGTAAATGGTTTAATATTTATTGGAATTGTTGTGGACTGTAAGTCCGAAGTTACTGTTAAAGAAAATGTGTAATAATCTATATTACATTTAAAATGGGTCAAAAAATCTCTACCTATTATTCCATCTACTTCAATTGGAAAGTCTGTATCGACTACTGAAAATATGTGATTTAGAAATAATCCATCAAAATTTAGGCTTAGCTTTGAAATACCTAAAGATGACTTGTGACCATCCGTTATACCAGTTAGTAAGCAAGTCGTGCTAGAATCAAAATTTAAGCTAGAATCAAAATTGACAGCACCAGTGTCAATTAAAAGCTTTAAATTTTTATTAATAGTATTACAAAATACTATTACATAATTTGATATATTAGGGTTTATATTGAAAATTTTTATTGATGTACCAGAGGAGAATTCCCTAGGTTGTCCTCTGGTTCTGAGTAGTTTTCCTGGGCATTTAGTATCCGTACACGCCTGTTTTGGTTTGAGTTGAATTGACTCCTTGGATTCCGAGCTGTATTGTTGTATCTCGTTCTATTTCTATTCTCAACCTTTGAAGTATTGTTGGGGTACGCGTTGTTTCTGTTTCTATTGAAGTTTCTCCCATTATTGCTTCTATTTTGAGAATTGTTGTTAATTCTCTGATTATATTGGAATCTATTTTGGTTCATTCTATAGTTGTCGTATCTTCTTTGACTATGAAAACGTTGTTGGGTGAAAAAGACTTGTTGTTGCATTGGTATATGCATATTTTCTGCAAACAATCTAGCTTCTGTAAAGGTCTTTGGTTGAGCTGCCTGTACAGTTTGTGAATAAAGAGTATTTAATCCCTTTTTAAATGCTAATAATGCTGTTTCATCATTTACTAAAAGTACGGCCTTTCCTTCCGGAGATGACTTCTTAAAGTTATTCTTTAGTAATGTCGCATTGTTTAAATTCGCCAGAATGGTCGATATTTTTTCTGCATATTCATGTATTTTTTGGTGAGGACCTTGTTTTACTTCTGATATCTTTTGAAGCAGTTGAGGTATGGTGTCCTTTGATATGAAATTCTTTTTTAGATTCTCTATTAGTTCAGGAAGTGAATCTGGAATTCCTACGGGGCTGACTTTGGCTCTTACCGAATGTTGTAACTTGCATTCCACTATGAAATCTAAAAATGCTTGTTTATCAGAGTTACGTAGATTGTCATGAATTATATTCAATCTATGTATGAAATTGTTTAACTCTTCGACTTTACCGGTGAAATTGGGTACGAGCTTTTCCACATTCTCGTAATTTAATTTTTCCATGCCTGTGCTTGTATCACTACTGTTATTTTCCTGGCTAACTATGTTTTCACTAGTAGACATACTTAATAAATATTGTTTAGTCAGGTTATATTTGTCGAAAAATGTTTCTGTTAATGAAGTTATTGTTTCAAACTTGGAAGTTGGGTAAATTGTTTTAACCTTATTTGACAGATATTCTAGTCTTTTCAATTTTTCGGATACTGTAGTTTTTGAATACCCTCTTGAAGCAGATTTTTTTGCGTTTCTTAATATGATATGTATCTCAGATATACATTCAGATATAGTTTCCATTAACTAAACTAGTTGCTATTCTGTATTGGGACATAAATATAGCTAACGATTTTTATGTACGATCTATTTTATATTGTAATGAACAAAGTGAACGATAATACTGACACAAATGAACGAGGGGTAGAGAGAAAAGAACTTTTAGTTACCGATGCAACTAAACAGTTGATACCAGTTGATTTGATCTGTTATTAATTCAAAAAAAAATAATTCAACGAAGTTTTAATAAAATAGCATGGTGTAGTACATGGTTTAATATAATTATGGTAAAAGTTTTTAGTAATTTTCATTTTCATATATTTTCATATATTTCATTTAATACTGTAATAAAATATGTTACAGAAATAATATATAATTTTTTCATAAAAGGATATAATTTATTTCGTTATTTTAAACTTTAAATATATTTTTAAAGCATTGGATATTTGTTGCTGGTAAGCATGTTTATGTACATAACTTTTAAAATATTTATTGATTCTATATAGTACATATACAATGCATATTATAATTATAAGAGTTATTAGGGCTACCTGTTCTTCCGGCATGTTGACTTCTAAAATTTGGTTCTGGTTGTTGTTTGCTGTATTTGCTTGTTCTGGTGCATCCGCTGAAAACCAACCCCTGATGTTTCAGTTGCTGAGGAAAATATTTTTTTTTTCTTTTATCGTTTTGAATGTGCGTTGAAAGTTGAAAAAATGTGTTTATTCAGACGCTTGTAGATCGTTGGATCGTTCAGTTAATCAGTTTATTAATTCATATTTCGCATTTCACAATAACCTTTTTCACATCAGTTTTTCAATCAGTTTATTAATTCATTTTTCGCATTTTACAATAACCTTTTTCACATCATATTAGTATTCATTACTTCCACTAATTAAGTATTGTAAAGTAATTAAGTTTACATTACAAAGTAAAGCCATGTATAGTTCACTTTATTTAAAGTTCACTTTATTTTTGGTTTTTTTAGGGATTTATGCACCTAGTCCTTGCCTTCGGAATTTGGCATAGTTCACTTAACTTTTAGTTTTGGCAGGATCGCCATGTAAAGTATTATCTTTGTAGAAATAAAAGACGCGTCGCTTTCAGTGTTTGCAGAAGACTGCTTTTATTAATTTGTTCATTCTTAAATCTAACATTGTTTCTTAATATTAATTTCCAATAGAATCTTATGTACTGATTCTATTGGTTAATACTTATAATACTTGCGTCTAATTGGTTAACCCAAATTAGACGTATATAATATTCTTACAGAAATATCTTATCAATAAATGGTATTATATTATATTTACTAATGCAAGTGTTCTACATATGGTTTTACTTGAAACCGTTTATTCTACTGACACAGTTTTGACTTATGCATATTGCACATATGGTCCAATGTGCGGCTCAGTTATATGTCATCAAAATAATGACAAAATAAAGGCTCATATTACTTGACAATAGTTTGTCATAAATTTTATTAAAATAGAATTGTGTCAATTGTTGTGATGTAAAGTTAACAATAGTTTCGTTCCTCAAAGTGAGATTTAAGACCGTATTTTTGGGACAATTAATGTAATAAAGTTAAAAGTTTTTAGTTAAGAATAATTAATAAATGCATAGCAGTCTTTATGGGGACATTTTCTATTTACACCTAAAAGTAGGCAAAGTTATTTACAATTGCAGTAATTTTAACAAGAAGACAAAAAGTCAGTAAGACAAACTGTCGAAGTAAAATGCTGATTTTTTGTAGTATTTATTATCTGGGTCAATTGTAAATGACTTTGAAAAAAAGAAATGGTAACAAGGTAAAGACTGAAATATGTAGAATGAATAATTTTGCGAATTACGCAAAATTATTATTACAGAATTAATTTTTAATTAATTTTTAAAGTTTTCTGGGTTATTGGGGCAATGTCTAAGATAAAGGTCGTATTAGAGAAAGTTCTAAGCGTAGGTGAAAGCAGCTCTATATATATAGAGTCTGTTTATTAATTAGAGGCAGTTGCAGTTAGTTTTTGATGTAAACTCGAAATGTGTCAGTTTTTTAAGTGAAAGTAAAATGTGTCAGTCATTAGAAAGTCAATTGTAAAAAGTGAGTCAAAAGATGATTCTAAAAGGTGAATCCTAAAAGAAAGTCAATTGTAAAAGTGAGTCAAAAGATGATTCTAAAAGGTGAATCCTAAAAGGGTAATTCTAAAAGTGATTCTAAAGGAATGTAAAAAGGTTAATCTAAAAAAGATAATCTATGAAATGAATTGTATATGAACAATAAAATATTAAAACATTAAATATGTTGTGGAATGTAAAAGTGTAAAATATATAATCAAGAAGTTAAAATGAATAAACGTTAAGAATTGTATATGAACAATCATGTACTAGAATATTAAATATCAAAACCTATGGAAAACTGTAAAACGCAATAATACTATGTGTGTAATTTTCATTAAAATTTAAGACATTAAGTTTATATATTATAGACAATAAATGAATTAAATGAACAAAAAAATTACGTGTTTAATTTTATTATCGAGAGTATGAAAGTGTTTTTGAAAAATTTGGATATACAACATTGTTTGCCATCAGTTTTTGGTCTCCTCGAAATTGGATAAAGTTTAAAAATACAACATTGGCGCAGTCGGTACCGGAAAAGGATTTTTCCGCTCAACAACCTACGTGGGAAACATATCACATATTACATCAAAACATATTAATTTTTACATCATTCTACGAGGGATTTTTTTTGAAGATACAACATTGAAGATGACATCAAACGGAAAACAATATTCTAAAATATATGTAAGTGATACAATAATTGTTATTCTTAAGTAAATAATCTATCTAGAAAATTTGAATTATCATATACAGAAAGCTAGCATGAAAAAATTTAAGTTGTAAGCTAGCATATAAAATTAAATTGTATAATAGCATGAAAATTTATATTAATCATTTTTAAAATTGCTTAATTTAATATTTAATATCCATTTAATATTCAAATTTACATTTATGATTTCTAAATTTCAATAAGTTTTGTGCATTTTCTGTTGGTTATATTGTACCATTTTTGAATATTTTGGAAGGGTATTATGAAGTACTCATATTGTTTTGTATGTGAGGAGAGAGTTAGGAAAGAAAAGATTGAATCACATTTGAGGATTCATGATAAGTTATTAGAAAAGGTGAATGATTTAGTTGACAGAATTACGGTAGAATCGATTTTAAAAGACAAAGGCGGAGAGTTTCTTTATAATTTAGAGTTTAACAAGGTAAAACACTTAGGTAAAGAAACCATTAGGAAATGGCAACAGCAAATAATAGAGGATTATAATAAAGAAAATTAATTAAATTTATTTTTTATTAGTCATATAAATTTCGAAAATTTATACAATTAGTACAAAAATTATTGTGTTAATGAATTACAAAATATGGCATTAAATGGCATGTGAAAAATATTTGCGCAGACTAAATTTTGATTTGTTTTTGATGTTTCAAGCAAAAAATTTTGCTGGTTGGTAAGCAAAGAGTTTTTGCTGGTTAATAAATGTGTGAAATGAATGTTGGTTTTTCATTCACGAAAATTTTTGTTTTTCTGTATGCTGGCTAATAATATTATGTTTAAACCCAATGAAATATAATAATTAAAGTTAGAGATTTTTGTCTGGGGTTTATGATTCTGAGATTTATGTAATTGTTGGTTCAAAATTGCTGGTTAAATATTACATAAAAAAAATTTTTTTTTCTATTTGAGGAAGTTTTTGTTCGAATTTTTACAATAAATTCATAAATGGAGGAGAGAATAAAAATTTTAGAACAAGAATTATTCAAATTAAATAAATATTTAACAAGTACGTTGAATCAAGCGTGGGACAAACTAGTAGAATTGAATCCAGATAAAGAATTTCTTGAATTAGCTAAAGATTACATAAGACATAATAGATTGCCAAAAATAGACGAATTAGAATATATAAAAGAACAGATAGAGAAAGTTGAAGGAATAAAAACAGCAAAATTACAGAGTACATTAGAAGAATTAACGGATGCTAAGTGTGGCTTGGAGTATAAATGCAAACAGCTAGTTCTACAGACAAAAGAATTGACTATTTTACTTCAAGACGCAGAAAATCAGACGTTAAGCTTGGAAAAAGCCCTTCGAAGAGAAGGAAAGTCAGATAAAGACATTAGCATATACCTAGAGCAGGACAGTGAATTAGAAAACCAAATTAGGGAAAAGGAAGAAACAATAAAGAAACTCGTGCTACAAGTAAAACAATTACAAAAAGAATTAAAACGCTATTATAAAACGGATCAGGAAAATCCAAGGAAAAATAAAAGTGTTTTCGACGAAAATAAACCAATGATTAAAACAAATAACCAAACAACGGAAGAGGAGTTGCCAAATAATGAAGGATTAGGAACGGAACGAAACATGGTGTCCATAAGTGTAATTATGGAAACAGTATCTAAAGTGGTTCCATACTTCGCTGGAACAGAAGGCCCGGAGCTAAGAGGAGAGGTACATAAATTTGTAGCTGGTTGCGAACTAGTGCAACAAGCTTTACCTCAAGCTGGAGCACAATATATTGTAAGTTGTGTAAAACAACGGTTAGTGGGTATAGCATACGACAATATTGCTAATAGATCCTACTTTACAATAAACGATTTGTGCGAAGCTGTCAAACGAACGTATTTAAGAAGGAGGACCTTAGAGCACATCAGAGAAGATTTAACACTCAACAAGCAAATTTGGAAATACAACATTGTTTGCCATCAGTTTTTGGTCTCCTCGAAATTGGATAAAGTGTAAAAATACAACACAATGGTTACTTTAAATTATTTGGAACACTTGAGTGTTTTGTGTTATGTGTGGTGTTGTACCCATATCACATCACAATATACAACAATTTTACGAAATTGTATATTACGTTTTAAATATATAATACGTATATATACGTTTTTAAATATACAAATTTGACATTCCTCACTATTTAAGAAAATATAACATTGACATCCAATTTCTCCCTATTAAAAAAATAAAACAAGTGCATCAAGTACATTTGCAAATACTTTAATAAAGGTAGTGACATATGTGGCATTTGAAAAGCATAAATTAACTGAAAACAACGAAATATCACGACACCAAGTGAGGAGAAAATGCTGTCCAATTTGTGCCTAAGCCAACAAAACGACTCTTATCAAAGAGTCATTTTTCAAATGAAACTCATTATGTAAATAACAATAATGAAATTTAAAGCCCCTGGTAGACTTTCAGCGAGTTTAGCCAGACTTAACTAAACGGAAAAATTAATAACTTATTTAATTTTCAGCGGTTTAAGGACAACTATATTGCATGGTTAACGCCAAAGTATTTGCCATAAAAATCCAAAAATCTATCAGCTGCATACGGTATAAACCGAAACTGTTAAACCAGATTATGAGAATTTTACAGATAGTAAGCTGTTTGAACGAAATTAAATTGTCTTTTTCTAATAATAAAGTTCAATTTTAGATAAAACCAACTTTATAGCTGCTATGTAAAAATTTCTTGTATTAGTTTTCTTATGTCAGATTTATTATCGCGCTGATGAGGTTTATTTGTCGTAGAAGACTACGAATTTTGTTGATGCCAATAAGAATCTCAATGACTTTAAACAAAATACGGGTCCTTTGTTTCAGAAAAGGGGCACATAAAAAAAATTTCAGCCGAATCCAAGGTGATGATATCAAAAATATATCTGTTTATAAAAATGACAAACGTACAAACAATACAATGTTCACCAACCAAAATAGTTCAGTCAGATTGGGTAACCTATGCTCCTGATCGGAAATATATTTTGATCGGAAATTTATATGAAAGCTTTCACAAAATCTCATTCCAGAAAATATGTACAAAAAGTACAAAGTTATATTCTGTTTAATCGAGGGCACCGCATAAGGTATGTCCTTTCGTAGCTTTACATTTCCAAAAAAAAAATAACTTGAATATACAAAGTCCTTTAGAAGATATACACTTAATTTAGAAGACAAACAGCAAGACTGATATTGATAACGCAGTCTCTTTCTGAAATCAATGTTGACTTCATCAGCAGAAAATCCCTAAAAGCAATAGAGAACTTATATGTAATCCGGTCACAGTATTAAATATATTTTAAAACGTTTCTTGTATTTTTGCTTTTTATATAATTTACAAAAATTCTGCATAAATTACATGGTTGTGTTACTGAATTACACCGAGATGATTGTTTTGGCATTTTGTTTCAGGCGATCCGATTTTCTTGTACCGATGGTTTCATGACCGATCTTAGCTAATTCGCTTTCCTCCTTCGTTAGATGTTTTTAAAATGATTGTTTTTTATAAATAAATATTACACACAAATTTTTTGCATTTTCTGCGTTTCCTGTAATCAATAAATGGATTTCTGCTAACAATGCAAAACTAAATTTTTTTCTGCTAAGAATTAAAATAGAAACAAACAAAAGCTTTTCTAGCATTTTCAGAAAACTTTCTGCCACCTAAAAGCTCTTTCACATACATAAATCAACTTATTTAACGATTAAATCTTAATATAAATAATATGAGTTGATTGAGCTGCAGTTGGATTATGGTATAGTTATGAGTATTTACTTCAAAGTCGTTTTTTCATACGGCATCACAATGTTTGATTTCATCATATCATGTTTTCACTGCAGCTAAAACTACTTATGATAATGATATTAAGATGTGACCGTTTTTATTGGCATAAGCTGATTTATGTGTGTGAAACAGCCTATTTGTTCAAATTTTAAATATAAAACAATTGAGAAATATTTTTATTTTGATCATATCTCTTTGTAGAAAATTTATTTTAAAGGGTTGCATTCGATATTTTTCGCCATATTCTGGATTCATACGAGAGTTTTGATTGTAATTTTAGCTGTTAAAAATTTTAAACTGACATCTGAAACCAGATTGTCAAATATGATTTATTATATGTCCACACTTTTTTAGTACTTTCACAAAATATTTACTTTGCTCATATGATATATAACGATTAGATTCTATTTTTAGCTATTTAAATTTGCACACGAATTTTTTTGATTTCAAATTTTTAGCTATGGATATCAAAAATAATTTAAAATCACAGCTAAAATTACAATCAAAATATCGTGTGAATGCAATATTAAATTAGTTGATTTATTTGTAATGAGCTCAATTCTATAAAAACTCTTTGTATGGCGAATTATCTTCATTAGTGCTTTCAATGAGCAAAACTGCCTAAATGAAACAAATATTGTGCATATCTATCTATTAAGACAAGGCGTTAACTAAACAAGACACTCCAACTGCAGAGGCTCCGTTTTTATCTAAATTTAAATTTAAAAATTTAAAGAAACAAATTTAAATAAGTGCACACAAAGATTAAATAATAAACGTACACTCTAGTTGTCGCGATCAGTGTCAGCAAAAGTGCGGTTTACATATATGTTTAAATTGCAAAATATATTTTTGAATTTTAATTTTAATAAAAAAAAAAAATCAAAACAAATTATTTAAAAGCAATAAAGTTATTAGTTACTAATACTTTCAAAACAGCTGATAGAGACAGCATTTGTTGTTTATTCCTTAACGAAAGTTGCAATTTATAAAAGTGGCGTTGCCACAGTGTATATTTTTAATTCTTTTGTAAAAATTTAATATTCTATATATATACTATATAATCAGTGATCATCAAACTAAAAAATTTATTTCTTTTAATATTTAATTTTTTATGAACAATTGTAAAAGTAATATACGAAGACATTCACTAATAAGTGAAAATGGCCTAAATGGCTACATAACGTTTAATGCAGAAGACATTAAAATAAACGATCAACCTATAAACAAAACTATAGGTAAATCGAAAACCGAAATAAACATTAAATAAACCGCTAGTGAGATTGCTATAGCAAATAAAATTAAATTAATTAGTAATAAAAATAATAATTTAAACATAACTTCTCCAAACAGTCCAAAAGATATAGTTCCACACGAAATTAACATGCCCACAAACACCAGCCACGCTAATGACAAAAATAATGAAGCTCTTAATAAAAAAATGAGAGAATTAGAAGTCTTATGCGGCAAACTTCATCAAGAAATTATCCAACTTATTAACAACAATGTTCCGAAAGAGCAAACCACCATAACTTTCGAAACAGACGAGGAAGAGCTTGCTCGAGAAACCGACTGGATCGTTAAAAAAAAAAAAAAGAGCCTCAAAAAAGCGCAAAGCTACTACATCTCCAAGTGTGTCACCAATTCTCAACAATGTGACACAAAAGCATTCTAATGAAACGGAAAAGACATCAACCAAGCTTCGTCCACCTCCAATTATGGTAACTGTCTCTAATAATTACAATCACATAAGAAAAATTATCACAAAGGAAAGCAAAAATAAATTTTTGTTGAAACTAATGAATAACGACTTATGTAAAATTAGCACTTTCGATGGTAACGATTATCGGGAAGTATAAATATGGTGGGACGTTGGGACAGCGCACTGTCCAACAAGTGGCCCCACTGAAGTGAAGGATTAGTCGAAGTAGACCACGAAACGACTTGGGTCCTTTTTCGTCCTTCGATTCTCGGATGTTGTTATTGAGTTAAAGCTGGAGTGGCTTCCGTTCGCATAACTACATCTTTTGTTAATGCAAGCATCTCATTTAGCTTGAGGTTTCCTGCCAAGTCGTCACCAACCCAATGGTGTCCCAAGACAGTCTTCCTCCTACTTGCCAGTGCTGGACATTGGCACAATATATGCACCGCTGTCTCCTTTTCTTCTAGACATAGTCTGCAAGTGTCTTCCTCAGCAAGAGTTATCTTTTTGAGGTGATACTTGAAGTTGCCATGTCCAGTAATTAGTGAGGTCAGCCAGCTTAGAGTGCTCCGCGAATAGCTAAGCACTTTTATCGCTTCTCTGGCCCACGGTTTAGGTAACATGAGTTTGGTCTGTCTACAAGTGCTCAGCTCTCTCCATCTATTAAGATGAAGTGAGATTATCCACTTATTGACATAGGCTGCCGTCATGCTGTACCCCAATGGTATTCTGGGTTCCGGGCCACAGAAATTATGGCTCGATCCTTGCTTTGCAAGTTCATCTGCCTTCTCGTTTTGTTCAATACCGATGTGTCCTTTAACCCACATGATCGTCATCTCATTTCCATGAGCACATTCCATGAGTTTCGTTACACATTCTTGTACTAAGCTGTTAGTTATGTATGTCTTTTGCATGCTTTTGATAACTGCTTGGTTGTCCAGCGCTATCAGAATCTTTTTCTGATATACCTGACAATCTAATAGGTGATCCAGAGCATGTGAGACCGCCATAAGTTCCACTTGATAGACGGAAACATATATTCTTAGATGTAGAGTGCACGTTAGATTTAGCTCTTTCGAGTAAACCCCAGCACCAGCTCTGCCATCCATTAAGGAGCCATCGGTAAATATGCAAATGTCATTCCTTCCACATTTATTATGTAGAAAGCCGTCTACTATCAGTGTTCTGTAGGACACTTCTGTCCCATAAACCCTCCTCATAGTCTCCAATGGCATCTGCGTTTCCTTGACCGCGGCCTGGACGAGATCAAGAATCCTACGATGGCCCACTAATTTTCCGAAGTTGTTCCACGTGGAGCTCCGGTTCATGCGAATTGCTGCCAGTGCCGCCGTTTTCTTTATATGTAAATCCAACGGAAGCAAGCCTAGCATCGCCTCTAATGCCGGTGTTGGTGTAGTTCGCATAGCGCCTGTTATTCCAACACAGGGTAGTCGCTGGACTCTATCTAACTTCGTCTTTATTGTCTTTTGGGTGACTTTACACCACCAGACAACTGACGCATATGTTATAATAGGTCTGACCATCATGGTATAGATTCAGTGCATCGATTTTGGGAATATACCCCATCGTCTTCCGCACACTCTCTTACATTGAAATAGAGCTCTTTTCGCTTTCCTGATCTTTTCATCCACATGTTCATTCCAAGTCAGTTTATTATCTAGGACAACACCTAGATACTTCACCGACTTTGATATGCGAATGTTATTATCAAAAAGTTGTAAAGGCTCCATTGACAGACTTCTCTTCCTCGTGAAGAGGATAGTGTCTGATTTCGTGGCATTGATGGCCAGGCCTTGTTCCCTACACTATTTTTCGACGCATTTGAGAGCACCTCTCATCACGTTTCTAATGGTGTCTGGGAACTTGCCATTCACCATCAGTGCTATATCGTCCGCATACCCAATTGTTTGTATGCCTTTGAAGTCAAGCTGTTGAAGTAGAGAGTCTATGGTCACGTTCCACAGAAATGGTGAAAGCACCCCTCCCTGTGGGCAGCCTCTGACTGTTCTGCCTCTCAGTCTATGTCTTCCATTTTGTAGGTTTACTGCTCTTTGCCTTAACATGAAATCTATCCATCCAATAATGAGTGAACCGACTTCTCGGTCAGCTAGAGCAGATTTTAATTTATCAAAGTTTACTTTGTCAAAGGCTCCTTCGATGTACATCATGATGGCCATCGAAATGCCTCCTGAAGTCAGCTCTCTCTCAGCTGTCCTCACGACTTCGTGCAGGGCAGTCTCTGTGGATCTCCCCACCCTATAGGCTTGTTGACATCTGCTTAAAGGATATTTCATTAGCGTGGTGCATTCTAGGTAGTCCACTATTACCTTTTCCATAGCTTTAAGCATGAAAGAGGTAAGGCTAACTGGCCTGAATGATTTTGCTTCTGTGTAATCCTTTTTTCCTGGCTTTGGTAGAAAAGTCACCTTTGACTCTCTCCAAGCTTTAGGGACGTACCTTGTTGCCAGTGACGTCCTGAATATCTCCGTGAGCCTAACTGCGAGCAGGTCAATTCCCCATCGCAGGAGTGCTGGAAATATGCCATCCAACCCCGGTGACTTAAATGGAGCGAACGTCAAAATGGCATTCCTAACTGCATTTATGATCACTATCCGTTTTGCATCAAATCTTTCCTCTCTGTTCATTCCCCTTTTGTGAGAGGGCCAGTGATCATCAAATTTGAAATTTCCTGGAAAATGGATCTCCATGAGAGTACTCAATGACTCACCTACTGTCTCCGTCATTGTACCATCCTTCTTTCGGATTAAACCAAGTCTTGAGACCGGATCTTTAGTGACCATCTTTTGTAACCGTTTTACTTCAGAGGTCCCCTTCATGCTCGAACAGAAATTCCGCCACGACTCCCGTTTCCGGTTGCGTAGTGCTTTCTTAAATTCACGCTTTTTGGGCCTATACAGGTCCCATGATTCGGAGTTCTTCTCCCTCATGTATTTATTAAAGGCTTTCCTTGTCTCCTATTTTATTACATCAAGATCCTGACTCCACCAAGGTGTCGACGATTTTTCTGCAATGCTGGTTTGGGGACAAGCGTTTTCGAATGCATTAATCATCGCAGCAGTAATTGCTTTGACTTCTGTCTCTACATTCCATGTGGTCTTGAGTTTCCTCAGCAGCCTGTTTTGTAATAATTCTGTCAACAACGTCAAGTAAGTTACCTGATTAGTACTCTCAGGAATTCTTATTAGCCTGTGACTATTAGTGCGTTTCGGACGACAGAGTATTTCAAAGTGTATAGCCCGATGATCCGACATTGTTAGTCTATCAGCGACCTTCCATTTCTCAATTTTCTGTGTCATTGCACCTGAGCACAGGGTTACGTCAATAACCCCCTGTTTACAATCATCAGATTGTATTTTTCAACAAACTCGAAGAGAGATTCCCCTCTGTTGTTACTATCGCTGCTACCCCACACAATGTTGTGTGCGTTCGCATCACATCCTATGACATTTTCTAGCCTTTTCGTCCTACAATACTCCATCAGTCTGATTACCTCCTGGTTCAGTAGAGTCGTGTGGTAGATAGGCTGACGCCACGATAAAGCTATTTGCATCACTCCCTACTCTTACCGTAGCAAGATCTGATGAGCATAGATGAGGCAATTGGATGCATTGTATCCCCTTCCTCACCATTATGCATGTCCTTATTTCACCAGCTGCCTGTGGAAAGAACAGCGTGGCAACTGATGTACCAAGTCCCTTAATAGCTTTTTGAACAATCCAGGGCTCTTGAATCAGTAGTATGTCCAACTTTTCTTCGTCAAAGTGTCGCAGAATCATTGCTGATGCTGCTTTACTGTGATGAATATTCAGTTATTCAACCTTTATGTTTTTCCATACCAGAGGCGTTGTCTTGCTCGTCGTGCATCCCTTTAGAATTTCACTTTGGCTTGATCAAGACCACAGTGGAGCCTACCCCCTGCGGTCTTAATCGCCTCCGCGTCTTCTTTCGGGCACCACACTGTGAGCCTGACGCCAGCACTGCTCGCTTCGCCAAACTTGTTGAAGTTAGTAACTCTCCACTTTGAAGTGTCCTTAACACAGCTGTTTTGCTTCTGCAGTCTACTATGAATACTTTCCTTGCCTACGGTAGAGCCGTACACAAAAATAAGTAATCTCCTTTCGTTGCGCAACGCCGTTAGCGTGTCAGCCGTCAGCTTAGCTTCAGGCCAAAGACCTTCCAACTTAGTTACCGTGCTGATTAGCCATGCTTTTGACTATTGGTTCTTACACTTAATGGTAATGTACCCATCCTCAAGGCGAGCGTTGCCAACAAACCCTATGTCACCTATTCCGCCATCTAAGGACTCCACGGCGTTCAACAACGATGCTTTAAAAGCAACTAAGTGTTTCTCGCCGAGAGGTCCTTCGACTCTTGAATCGGTGATGCCCATATTGAGATCCGTCCCAGCGAACTGGGCACAGGACCTCTTATGGGCAGGGCCATCCATTGCGTCTCCTACTGCCCGCTTGCCGTAATTCTGTTTATTTGCAGCCTTACTTGTGCTAGGTAGATAGTCCGCTGTACTGGTCTGGGGCCCCACTTGGTTAACAACAGTTATAAGTTGTCTGCCTTGTTTTGGTTGGTTAACACCCTGTATGGGATGTCCGCCTTTCTTAACCCCAGATCCGCTTTGCGTTCTCTTCTGGTTATCAGCCGCTAAAGGTTGTCCACCACGCCGACCAACGGTCCTTTTACCAACCAATGCGTGTCGGTTTAGTGCCTGATAAGGTACTCCACCTCGCGCACTGGTTGGATCTTTGACTGTCGATTCAGCTTGGCTGACATCCTTTACTGGTTGTCCACCATCAGAGTTATCGCCTGTGATTCTAGCTGACGGAGTTGAGCTTGCTGTCGGAGCTTCAGGACATCCGCCCTTATACCTCTTTGCTAGCTGTTCTTCCTCCAGCAATGATTCCACATGCGATAGTCCGAGGAGTCGATCGGCTAGTTGTTCAACCGATCTTGTGGCTTTTGCAGCCTTTTGCCTCTCTCTTCTTCGCTTCTAATTCTCCCTCTTGTTCAGACGGATACGCTCGGCCAAGTCGAGATCAGTCGTTGTCATGTTTCCAACTATTTTGGTTAACGGCTCAGCCTCTTGCGGGGCTTCTTCGTCCACCATTTTGTTGGTCTCATGACCGTCATGCGTTGTGGTATCTGAAGCTAAAACTATCAGTTTGGCCTGTGAGGCCTCATTGTCCACCTTATCAGCGTTAACCACTTCGCCTTGAGTTGGTATATTTAAAATTTGTTCGTCAATTTTGATTCCCACGAGTTGCGAAGAGAAATATGTCCACCTGCGGAGAGCTTCGCATTGCACAGGTAAGGCTGTTTAAAACAGGAGGTCGCCAGGTGTCCTGAATTTGCTACTAAGACTGCTTCTACCCCAGCAGCCAAGCTAAAGGCGTAGCTGTTCCACCTTAGTTTGGGGGGTTTTATTTCTAATACACACAATCCATTTATTCACACATTCATACAATCATTCTCACTGCTCATTCACTAAAAGGGTGTTTTCCTTCACCCCGCCCGACTATCTGCATCAAACGATAGGCAGAGACATCACCGTACTTATCGCTTGACAGTTGACCTGATAGATAGTCGCACTTCCCGAAGGCTGGTTAACTTAGCAGGGCCTGAGCAAATGCCGGGCCGACCTGCTAGCAGAAGAGTCGTCTTATCAGGAGTCATAGCAAGCTACTTTGACCTGTGCGCCCTCCCGACTTACCAGGAATCGTGGAAGTTCTACTTTAACCTGTGCATTTTCTCTTTTAGTCGCCTTTTACGACAAGCAGAGACATACTGAGGTGGTATTCTTATCCCGCCACCACACGGAAGATAGTGGCAGTTAATGCTGTTGTTCCAATGGCAACTACCGCAGATACCGTGTGCTCGTTGCATGGAGGACTGCCTGTCTCCGTGCTTGGACAGAATTTTGATGGTTTCCCAGTTTGCTTATTTCAAAATTTTGTTGCTTTTTACAACATTCTTTGGTCCTGACACCTCAAGTGCTACAAACCCAGCAGAATAGTACTTGTGGCCTTCTCCACACATAGACAAAGTGTCCAGGTTCAGTACATCTTTTGCATGCGAGGTGGAAGTTAAATCTTTCTTCTTACTGTGGTACGCTGCTTTCTCGAGATCGCCTTACGTTTCGAGTGAGAATCATTTGTTCTGTGTGAATAAAGTGTTGGAAACATCGGTAAGCTGAAACAGTTTTGATAATGTGGAAAATTAACGTCATTTGATATGCAGTTGATAATCTGAGAAACTAGTTTTATATATATATTCCAACTGTTTCTGAGGTGAGTACCTAGCCTACCGCATAATTTCCAGAAGGTCTAGTACGTAATTCTTAAAACATTAAAAATTCCAAAATTTTATCTGAAAGACGCCCAATATGACCACCCTCGGTTTTTATTTCGATATCACGCTAACGCTCGTGTTGTCAATAACTCGGGCTTGGTTTTAGGTAAAACGTGTAAATGAAACTCGTACACCTCTGCCACTCTTCAAGTCATTCAATAAAATCTATAGTATTTGATAGGCCATCTAAGTGTGCTGCCCATTTTCGAACCTGATCCATGATTTTCACTATACTTTCAAATTTTCTTACAAGCGCGATGGTGTTACTGTCTTCTTCATGAGGTGTTTCGATTCGTGTCGTTGCTGGATTTAGAAAAACATTGCGTCCGTATTTTGTCTCCATTTCATTGAATAGTTTCACTATCTTTTCCGAATACTTTTTCTCTGTTGGGATATCCCTTAGATATTTGCGGAGTTTTCGACTGTTCCCGTACTGTTCCCGTTACTCCGGTATTGCTATTAGATCCTCATTGCGCGCAAATTAATTCAACTTTTTTTATCATGTCTTGTTCTGTAATATTGCAGTGCTGTTGGATGTTACTTGTAGTTGCTGTATTCTTAAATATTAATCAGAATATAGGTGTCTTTCGACCATTTGAAATAAAGGTCTCTATTCGGGCGCCTCTTGTAACGACCTTTTCCGGCCCTATTTAAAGCTGGGGTATAACTCAGCGACTATATCAGGGTTTATTATAAGCCTTAAATAAAAAGAGACACTTCTGTCTTTTGTTTTTATTTTATTAGTGTTTAAAGTTGAATTTTAGATCGAAAAGAAATTTACATATGGCGTAAAAGTTGAAACAGATTGAATAAGTGTAGTTCCAAAATGTAAGCATTGAAGCGGCATAAGCCAAGCAGAAGGCAACTCAACTACTGTCACTTCACCCATTCACATGGTGAACATCAGCAAATTCCAAACGGATTATTATGTGTCCAGACCAATCAGTCCGAGCTGCTACCATTGTCTATAGCATAATGCTGGCGATTCTCCATACATTTTTCCGTAAGCAATGGTTAAATGGAAATTCGATTGGCTGATTAAGTTACTTTTCGTGAGCATAGTATAGCCGAAATATAACTTGCCCATCTAAATTCAACTGTTCACATGCTGATCGTCAGCAAAGGCCAAACGAATCATCATGTGTCCAGATCACCTGGATCGAGCTTACACTACTTTTCCTACGTCATTTATTTTCAATTGGGAGAAAATCCAAATAGGACGATTTAGCAATTTCGCTGACATTTTATTTGAATTTCTTTCCATTGTAGGCAAAAATAAAAAACCGTTTGATGTAAAGTTCAAATTTCTAATTGTTGTACGCATAACATTGAAATTTAATAAAAATAACTGCATAACATAAAAAATGCGTGCATAATAATTTTCTTAAATTTATTTATGTAGATAAACAAAAATAAAAAGTTATTTTTGCTAAGTGCAAAAAAAATAATCAAAACACTATTTGAAGTTTACAGGGTCATCCATAAAAAATGGATTTTTAGTAATGAAAATAATTAAATTAAAAATATATAATTTACAGGGTCATCAAATAATAAAAAATGGATTTTTACTAAGTAAATTAAAAAAATTAAAAATATGTAATTTACAGGGTCATAAATAAAAAAATGGATTTTTACTAAGTAAATTTAAATAATTTACTTTTTTTATCATAAATAAAAAAAAATATGTTTTCAATATTTACTACCAGGTCAATTAGTGTGATCCAATTTGATTTTAATTTAAATAATTTTTAAATTGGTCGATAGTTATTAAATTTCTATATAGGTCTACTAATTTACTTTGAATTAATCTTAATCGAGAGTGAGAGTGAGAGTGAGAGTGAGAGAAGCGCACATACAATCTCGGAAGCTATCTTCAACATTCAATAACTTTTTCAGTTGTTTAACTGCTTTTGTTATTACATAAATATTTTTTTTTCTTTATGTTAAATACTTACTTAGTTGGCCATAACAGACGTGAGTCGTCCTTGGCTGCGTCAATAGCCTCCGCAAGTCAGCACAATTAGTTGCTTGGTGTTGCCAGTTGCTAGTACAGAGCGGCCTCTAAATCGTTGGTCACTTGGTCCTTCTACCGAAGATGCGGACGTCTTCTACCGCGTTTTCCACCTGCGGGTACCGAATTAAACACCTTTCTAGCCGGAGCACTTTCTTCCATTCGCACGACATGAGCAAACCAGCGAAGCCGCTGAATTTTTATGCGCTTAACTATGTAAATGTCGCGGTATATCTCATACAGCTCATCGTTCCATCTAATTCAATACTCGTCGCCAACTCGTAAGGGACTATAGATCTTTCGAAAATTTTTTCTCTCAAATGCTCTTAACAATTTCTCATTACTGTTGGTAAATGTCCAATCTTCTGCACCATACAGCAGGACAGGCATGATAGAAGACTTGAAGAGCGTGATTTCTGTTTGTTGTTTTTGTTTGAGAGAGGGCTTTATTTCTCAAATGCCTACTTAGCCCGAAGTAACGAAGTGATTCTTTATAGAATCTCTAGAATGACTTCGTTACGCTGGTTCCAAAATAAACAAAGCCTTCGAACTTATAATTGTCAACAGTGACATAGGTCCCAAAATGCTCAAAATGTTTGTTTGTTAATGGAAAATACTTTATTTTGTCCTTATTTACCACAAGATCCAATTGCTTCGCTTATTATTCTAAGTTGGAAAATGTCGTACTGACGGCGCGGGTGTTCAGGACAATGATTTCAGTATCACGGCATATGCAAGCAGCATTAGACTTTTGTAAAATATTGTGCCAGTACGGTTTAAATCTGTTGTTCGGATCACCGTTTTTAGCATAAAGTCAAAGTAGTCACACGACAAGGAGTCACCCTGTATGAAACATCGTTTGGTATCAAACAGCTCAAAGAGTTTCTTCCCGATTCCAACGGAGCTGGTGGTGTAAATTTTACTAGGATACCAAATTCAGACATGGTGGCATAGAAAGTTATACTTCTAAGCCATGGTTTGACTCAGAACTACGCGCCTCAAAAAAAATCTAAATTATGCCCTAAAAAAGTGCAAACGACAACGCTTTTCATCTGAAACTAAAACGTATACCGTTTGATTTAAATTGATTTAAAAACTAATTACAAAAAAATGCTGTCTAAAAAAAGAACGGAATATGAAATCAAGGTCAAAAATAAGTTATTTAACGTAAAAAGCTCGAAAGGCTTTTGGAATCTTCATAAATTGTACAATCGAAAACCTTTTGTCAACAACCCCATACTCAATGATGTTTGGCAAAGCTTCTACGAGCAAATTTATCCACCTCGTCCTACCATTGAACATATACTGTCTGAAAACTATATCAAAGCGGTGTATTTGGAAATACCAATAATTTAAATAAAAACAGCAATAAATAAAATCAAAATCAATAAGGCTCCAGGCGAAGATGCAATTACGACTCTGTCGTAAGTATTTATCTAGTGTAAAGAATCTTTTTATCAGCTGAGGTTTCGCTCGCCGGATTCCAGAGTTGTTACAAGAATATTTCTTTGTAACCCTGAATCTTCTCGTAAAACAAAAAGGTGGACACTTGATAATTTTTATTTTGTACTTTTGTATTTATTATATATTTTCTTTATTTACAATAATTTATAATAATCTACTAACAAAAAAATAGTTACTAATTTCTAATATTTTTATACTTCCTGTATTATGAAAAGAAACAGATTAATGGTGGACTAGGAACCAACGCTACCGACAAGGCTGCGTTGCTAAGAATCAGTGTTACTGACTAGGCTACACTGGTAGACTAGGAACCAATGCTACTGACAAAGCTGCGTTGCTAAGAATCAGTGTTACCGACTGGGCTACACTGGTGGACTAGGAACGAACGCTATCGACAAGGCTGCATTGCTAAAAGTCAGTGTTACCGACTAGGCTACATTGGTGGACTAGGAACCAACGCTACCGACAAGGCTGCGTTGCTAAGAATCAGTGTTACGCAATCAGTGTCAGCAATGTTAATAAATTTCTTAGTTACCTGGTTGAATATTACCTTCGGTTCTGCGAAGTGTTCTTCTCCGTGGCCTGTGATCAAGTATCTTTGCACTTGCTTCGATGCGCACTGCTCTAAGTGCTGCGACCAAGTCCCCTTTTACTTGCTTTTACTCCTCATTTTATATAAATCTTGCGAAACTGGACTTCTAACTTCCGAGTGCACATTGTGTCGATTTCTTCTAAGTTGTTATTGCCTACTCTAAATGCCTACGGCTGGTTTTGTTATGTTTGCTGCACATTTATTAAAAATTCGGCAAAATGAATGACACTCAAAAAAAGTGAGAAGTGTTACTACTTAGTTTATATTTCATGGAGGATTATTGTTCTTCTAATTTTATGAAACTAATAATAACATAATGTTATTAATAATTTATGTTAACTTAATAATAATAATTTTTAAATAGTTCATAATAACTTATTAATACCTTAATTTTATTAATAGCTTATACTAACATTTTTATATAAGTTCAAAAAAAGTGAAAGTAGTATATATTAACTAATAATAAATAACTAATAATGTTTTTCTTTTTTTTTATTATTAACTAAAAATAGCTTAATTCTATTATATGTTACTATTATTCTTCTTTTTTTGTTTTTGTTTTACTTACAGCAGAAACTGCCATAAGAAAAGGGAAAATGGCGCTCGGTACGGCAGTACAAACTATTAGTAAATTTAAATCAGACTCTTGTGAAGGTTGGGCTAATCTATTCGACTGCACTGTATCTGTAACACTTTTATATGTATTAGAAGTGTGGGTTCTACGTTACTGTGATTCACTAGAAATCGTTCAGTCAACGTATTACAAACGTTTGTTAGCACTCCCCCAAGCTACAAACAATGCAGCACTTAGACTTGAACTAGGCCTTCTAAAAATTTCATATAGTGTTTTCAAACGCGCAATCGATTTCATTATACGAATTCTTCAAATGGATCAATCAAGATACCCCAAACAATGTCTCCTTCGTCTCATTTACCTACACGTAAATAATTCTTCTACAAGTGAATTAAATTGGGTTACACAATTTAATGAGTTTCTTAAAGTTGAAAATATGACAAACTTAAAGGAAACACTGACTGCAGCAACTTGGATTGATAATCGAACGCTATTAAAGATATCTAAAATTCAAAAACATTTTAAAAGCCATCAACTCACATTCCATGAATTGCAATATATTAAGAGCTCTTGATACAAACCTGCCTGTTACCTGTTGCATGCCTGTTTGATCGTAAGCAATTTTTTATGGCAAAGGGTATCGCCCAATTGCGGTTGTTACAACTCTAAGTTGAGAATGTTGGCTTCGCAGATAGTATGTAGATCCAAGTCACTGGAAGCATGCCTTCCGTTAATCAACGTGAGATTTCAATTTGAAATCTTGTGTATTGATCAAGTGACAGCCATGTTGCCTTATGTATGTTGAGATGTTAAATAGTTATTAATATTATTAGAAGTCAAATAGTAAAATATTGTATATATAATGTTTTGTATTTCTCTTTACATAAGAGAGGTAACTCCATTTTAATTGGTTAAAGAAACGAAAAAGATAAGATACAGGGAGCGGAATTTAATAAACTAGAAAAAAGTTTACTATTTAAGTTATTCAGATGAACCAATTCTGAGATATTAAGGGTTTTTTGACTACATGTGTTTTTGGGGAATAATTTATTATAACACCGTACTCGATAAATATTGAAAATGGATAATTCCATTCATACAACTTTTTTCGTTTCTTGACCCAAGGAATCATCTCTATAAATTTAAGTATTTTAGTATATAACACCGACCATATTATGTGAAATAATTTATATTTATTTTGAATATATTTAAAATCATTACAGAGTATCATTTGGTTCATCTAAAGGTTCTATGGTAGAAACTTTAGTTTTTGAAACACCAACACCGTTATCTGAACATAGCGAGATGCAGTTTGGTTTTGGTGATAGTTTTAAATGTAAGACGTCCTTTTCTTGTGGCGTTAATCCCGAAATAAAAATGACCAACAGTGGAATAGACACTCCAGAAGAGTAAGTTTTTGTCTTAAATATATTTTTAGTTAATTATTGTTTATATGCTATATGGCTAAATTAAACCAAATTGATCAAGTTATTTTTTAGCACTTTGCAGAATTATCTGTATGTGCCTTCAAAACTTTCATACTTTGAATTCACTATTTTTAAATACATTGTACCCGTAATCAATGCTTTATTCGACACGTCATTGCACAAAGTAAGTCTGTGATAAAGGGCAGTTTGCAGCTTTGACTTCGATCATATAACTTTTTATTCTATTTAAATCATGCAGTTACAATTTGTACATTTATGACTTAAAGCGCATGTGTAATACATGAAATGCGAAGTTTGTGCCAAATTTTATGTGTAATAACAACATTTGAAGTTTGACAAAAAGTTTTGAGTTACTTAAAAAGTTACAGTTTTTCATCGCTTACATCATTTTTAACATTATTATTAACATTATTTATTGTACCTTTTAATTGGTTTTTATGTCTACGTACTAAACCTGTCTATGTCTCAACAACAAAAAAAAATTTTTTATACATTGAACAATAATGCCTGTAGTTAGGGGGTCAATTCCTTAACTGTGAAAAAAATTTTATGTACACGCAAGCGAAAAACTCATTTCTTACCGCAGTTGACACTTTCTTATAAAATGCTATTCCTCAAGTGCTATTGAGTTTTTCGTGCTGTATGTAAAATAATGACGTGCTGAATGCATTTTTGACAGTTATAAGTTAAGAAATTTGTATTTGCATTGAATAAATTGAGTTATTGAAAATAGATAAGTAGACGAAATTGCACACATTAAACTAATTATAATAAAATTTTATAATAATCATATTAAAAAATTTTATTTTATATATTTATAATTTTTTTACATTTCTTATAGTTTCAAAATTTAACTATCGTTAGAAAATTCTATATTGATCTTTGAGTACAAACTTTTGCTCCTTTCGCTTGCTTTTTTACATTTTTCCATTTTTAAAAACTATAAAAAAAATAACACAAAACTATATTTCATTTCACCAAAAATTTACCCGTTTTTTAAAAATTCACAGCTAAATTTACAGTGAATAAAATTTGACAAAAGTGTACACTTTTTGACAGACAAATTCACTATTCACAATTAAGAAATAGCAAAATCAAAATGAAAGCAAAATTTTTGTGTAGACTTCAGTTTGCACAGTTGAGGAATGGACCATAAATAAAATCATAACCCATAAAATCTAGCACACATTTTTTGATTTACTTGAAATTTCCCAAAAAACTCTCCTAAGCATTGGAAGATTTCTGCCAAGAATTGTACATGGGGACAGAATCATGCTTTTTGGCAAACGGCACAATTCTTTACGAATTTTTCAATATATGAATCTATTTTTGACTACCAACAATCTAATATTAATTAAGTCTAATATGACCTAAAATAGTTTTTAATGTACCTAATGCATTTCCAAATACATTGAGATACTTTTGTTTAAAGCTGTCTGCCGTGGAATTTCTTGAAACATCATTTATTTTTTCAACTTAATGTATTTAAAAATTAAATTGATTCAATAAATCTTGACGAAATAACTTGTTTCCTTCTTTAACGTGTAATGATCAATTTTTTTTGGTCTTTGTCAAAACAAAATTGATCTTACAGTTTTTTCATATATATATTTTTTTTATATTCATCTTTATTCTGATAAATAAATAAAAAAAAATATATATTAAACACTGGCAACAAACATATGTATAAAAGAAATCAAACAAACAAAAAAAATAACAATGAGAGAAATAACATGTTGACTGGTGTTTACATTTTCGTTTTCGCCAAAGCTGAGAGTACAGCTTAAAATCCCAAGGTGAGAAAAAAAAAAGAGGGGAAAGTTGAGTTCGATGGCCAGAGGAGAAAAAAAAGGGAGTCGAAAAAAAAAACACTTTGGTTGCGTTAGAAAAAAAGATAAAGTGAACAAAAACGGCGGATTCTGAGGACAAATAGAAAGTGAACTACAAACGGCGGATTAATAATAAAAATATAAAGTGAACTAAAAACGGCGGATTCTTAGTGAACTACAAAAGTAATAAACGCAAACATTTAAATAAAGGAATAAAATCAAGTGTATAGTTGGTGACTCCAAGCCCTGTATTGTGTTAATTTTTTTACACTGAGGAAGGGGTATTTTGAGCTGCATTTGGTAGATTCATTTCATCGATAAGAAACTGATGGGCTTACAAAGGAAGCCAACCACATTTTAAAACGGTCAATTATTTTCGGGTGTTGCTGGCGATCAGCGGCAGATGTATGTAGCAGCAGCAAAGAATTCCACAGCATGTGTTTATATTATTCATATATATTATATATAATTTTTTTTGTTTATATAAGTAATTGAATTTTGTATGTATAAATACCTATATAAAGTATATTACAAGCATTGTATTATTTATGTTATTACTTAGTATTGTATTAGGTTTTTTTTTGAAATATATCTAGTGTGTAATAATGAAGCATATACTATATAAACTGTATTATTTATTTTATTAGTTTTCTTTTTGAGAATCTCCTGAATTGTTTATTCTTAGTTTAAATAGATATATTTTATTTTTGTACTGAACCCTGGTATACGCTGAGTATACCTCGGCCGTGGAAAGGGCCGGAAAGGTCGTTACAAACGTTTGTTCCCAAAAATGTGACACGTTTTTTCATTTTCCCACATTCAATATCGGCACCAATCACACCAACAATATCAATTTTTTATTTCCATAGCCATACGCAATCTTTTTGCTACTAAATAATTTTCGTGACTTCAGTTTTTCACACGTTGGCAACGTAGTCGCGCCACTATCCATTTGTAAATTAATATGTGGTTATTTACCAGCAGTTCAATAAATGTTTTATGTTTTTTGTGTTTTTACAAAAGTATTTATGGTAAATTCATGATCATTTTTAAATTCACTTAAATTTTTTGTTTCTGTTTGACTAATATTTGCATATTCTTTAAAACAACTCATTTCACCATATAAGTTTTTGTAAACCTGCTGTACGAATATTTTCATGTGGATTATTTAAAATAATTTGGTTTCTTTCTATTTCATCTATGTACTTGGAAGAACAATTTGAAGCCTTACAAACAAATTCGCTACTCTTTGTAGCTCTGGTTTTGTTTTAGTATGCATTTATAAAACTCAAATCTTGATGCAATCACATGCATTTTTACCTTGAAATGGCCCGTTAACTTTTCTGTTAACACTAAAAGCTTTATTATCAAAACTGGTGCAAAAAAAGCTTTTTTTAACATGAAGTTTTGAGGCTTTTATCTCAGCATCAATGCCATATGACACAAAATGTTGTTTTAACTGTTCCAAATACACATTCCACCGTTGCTTGTCTTTGTCGAATGGGTGATAAGGAGCCACGGACGCCGTTGAGTTTCCAGCCTGATTACGCGCTAATTCTTTCATCCACATCTGCTGCTAGCTTATCATTTCTTTTTCTTGACGGAGAAGCACGGCAATTATTTGTTCACTCATTTTGATTTATTTTGAATTTTTATTTACTATTGCATGTTATGCCAAAAAATTTTGTATTATATTTATATAATATGTTAATTGTTTTTTAATTTTAATATTTTAATTTTCTTCTCGTCGCCTATGTTATAATTCAGGATTTTTAGTAGTTTGAGAGTTCAATGGAAATTAAAAAATCTTTATTAACATAATTCATTTTACATATTCATAATTTAACATATACAAAGATATTCTAAATGCTATATATACAAAACAAGACAGGGAAGTGTAAATATATAACAGAAACCAAAAAATTTGGAGTTTTCCTCAAACTTGCTCGTATTTTTTCGTATACAATTGGATTTTTGTTGACTTATATCCAAACTTTCATTAATTTTCACGGATGAAAGCGAAAACATCGTTTAAATACATGCATGATTTTATTTTGCAGTACATCTGTGGATTTCTGCTTCCACTATATGTTAGCTTCACTTGCTGCGTGCTTGTCAGTTGCCGGCTCGAATGTCAAAGAGAGCGATGCTTGCTTCTTTTCTTACCCTTTTTGCACGTGATTCTAAAACGTTGCCATTGTACTTTTCCTGTTCTGTGGTTGCCGTATTCGTCACAGTACTCCTCCATAGAAGGTTGCCGACTGTGATGAATGCTGTTTGAGAGTGTAATCTTTTTGTTTATGGCGTGTCTGAGTGCAATGGACTATTGCTCAATTGAAGTGAGTCTTCTTTGGCGGTCGTGACATTTTTCTTCGTCCTTTGTACTGGTGGTTATCATGGTGGTATATTATACTCATATAAATAGACGTCAAATTTGTATGAAAAATCAATTAACGCCAGCACACTTAAATAAGTAAGCCCCTATAATTCGCCAAATCATGACATTTTGATGTCATCGGACACACTTTTATAATTATTTAGCTTTTTTTTATAATGTATAACGCCCACGACATTTTGATGTCGTTGGCTAGAACCTTGTAACTTTTCTATAATATATAACGCCACCGACATTTAGATGTCATCGGTTAAAACATTTTAACTAATTTAGATTTTCTATAATATATAACGTCAATTACATTTTGATGTCATCGGCTAGAACCATGTAACTAATCAGAATTTTCTTTAGCATAGCAATTAGGTTATAATTAGAGTAAGAAAAAATCCAAACTTTTGTTTTTTTACTTCTTGATCACATATTAGCTTTTCAAACAGGCCAATAAAGAAATTTATTGCAATGATCCAGACCACGACTGAGTGATACCTCAGCAAAATCAAACGACGCTTCCGTGTCGTTACACACTCACTTTCCAGAGAGTGTAGCCTAAGTTGTTCAAGAATTAACACAGGTTAGCTCAACAGAGTGAATACGTCATCCTTCCTGGCTTTTTAACATATACAATTGTTGTCTTTAATTGCTGTACGTTGACACATGCTGGAAAATTACTGGAGTAGTATTCATTCCCAAAAGCAGGGACAAAAACAGCCACAAGGACTATATACCGATTAGTTTATCTTCCTTTCACATCACGAACACTATAAATCCAGCACTTCTCTCTACACCGCATCATGCATTCTGTCATGATCATTCTCTCTACTTCAAGGAATATACACTTGATAGTTTTCTTGATATCAAACGTTTTCTTGATCTATTGATAAACCTTGATAGTTTGGAGAAATTTATAGAGGTTCTTCTTAAAAATAGGATTATCACCTCCCATATCGGAAGTGATCATTCGTGTAGATCAGTATATTTGGAAACACCACAGGGTAGGGTTTTCTCATCAATTTTGTGGAATATAACGGTAAATACCTTGCTAAAATAATTGAAACAATTCGGATGCAGCGTCATAGCTTATCCTGATGTCATTGTTATTGCTATTGCTTAATTGGGGAAATACTCCTAGGTTTAATCCAACGTTATAAACTCCGCATTCGTCACAGTGGCGGCACAGGATGTGGTATTTAGTGTTGATATCATTCCAGAAAAGACGAATGTTATTCTCCCCACTAGAAAGTATAAAATCCCTTCCTTTTCCCCATCCAAGATAAAAGTCATCACGCTAGGTTGCATTAAGGTCAAAAATCTGGGTCATATACTGGACTCTAAACTCAGCTGTAAAGTTGACTTTGCTGAAAAAGTTGTAAAGCCACATGGGCAACTTACTGCTGTAAAAGAGCTATTGGTCGCAGTTAGAGTCTTCAATGTCGAATCATACTCTGGCTCTATGTAACTATGTCACTCTTTTAGCCAAGCCGCCATTAAATCACTGTTAGGCACTTCAGCCACATGTTATTCAAAATTGCCGCGCTTCCCTTAATGACTTAGTTACGTGTATCAGGGTCCAATTCATGCGGGTTCTTGAACAGAAGGATATTGAGCAATTGCAGAATAGACGAGCTCGCAAGGCATGCACTTATCTCCCTAACATTCAATTCATATATCGGCATTTCACATACTATAGTTACACTGGCAATTAAACAAAAATATCTGAGCATAGCTATGCAATACTGGGCTGACCAAACCTGCTTTCAGGTATCAAAGCTGACCTAGCCTAATTTGAACAAAAAAAAGCACTAGTCAACTACTTAAACTACGGCAGAACCTGCTCAGCACTACGGTATCTGTGTTGACAAGCCATGCTATGAGTAATACTACATGCCACATTCGGATGAGGTAGAGACTGTGCTACATGTAGCAGATAAAGTAGAGACTGTGCTCCATCTGATGTATCAGTGCTCATTTTTAGCTAGGATAAGATTAAAAATCTTTGGGACCTCTTTTCATCGACTGTCAGCATGCAATTTTAGGGTCTTAGTTAAATTCATAGAGCTATCAGGTTGGTTCACTTTATTCTAATGGGAGAGTCATATTTTTTCGGCGGTGGTCGTATACTGATCTTTTAATCTATATACGAACCAACGCTATTCCTATGGTACTACAATGGACGATTATTTCAGTTCAAGTGAGCTTTCTTGGATACACGACCACCACTCCAACCTACATACGTAGTGCAGCAAACTCCAAACCTGTATGGATTACCCAAAATCCGTATCTGATCTACAGCATCTTTAATTATTACACAATGAAATATTAATCTTATTTGATGTGATTTATTTAGTTACAAATATACCAACGAATCTAGTAACCGAAATCATTTTAGAAATAATATAATAAGAAATATTACTAACCCCCAAATTAACATTTTCAAAAATATTGTATTTTTTGTCAACAATAGCGGACTTAGTACTAGATAAACTAATATAAACCTGTATGTAACCATAATTACAAAATAAGGTACTTCAAAAAATTTCGTCAATAAAGTGATAGTGTTTGTGATAATAGTTTAAAATAAATAAATTTCGTCACAAGTGATAGTAAATTTACACAGAATATTAAGAATATTCTAAAAATTCTCAATTAGACAGAAAATTAATAGATAATTTAATAAATCACCAAGACAAAAACAATATTTAAAAAAATAACGACACCTATACAAAATATTTTCCGATATCTTTCACACCAGATTATTACACGAAAGAAATCTAACTAAAACACTTAAATAAAACAACATATATTCTGTTCATATGCCCAACCCAATATATATACCCAATACTACAACAGCAAACAGCAGCAAAATAATGTAATATACCAAATTAACTGCAACTAAAACGGAAAATCTAGTTGCAGAGAGATAAACATATATATGTAGTTATTAAAAAAAACGCAATATTTCTTAGTTTTTAACAATTTGTGTTTTAACTTTAAATATTCAAACTCATCAAAACTTATTAAACCTCTTAAAAACTTCTTTTCTATTTCTTCTCCTCTCTTACTTCTTTATTTTTCTGCTTATCTTGCTTTCGTTTCACTGCCTTATCTTCCCTATCACACTATTTTTATCCACATATATATATATGCTGCTGTTTGCTGTTGTAGTTTTTGTATATATATAACATATAATTATATAACTATATAATTACTATATAATTATACTTATATATAATTATATATAAGTATACTAGTAACGTAAACCTTTTTTACGGCCAGCTGTTAATGCAATATCGAATGTATGCTTGTGGCAGAAATGCCCAAGGATGCCTCTATCTAACGGTATGTCACATGACGATCTTGCATTATCAGTTCAAGCACGGCATCTATGTTCTCTGGGTCAACGGTCGTTGTTGGACGACCTTCACGGAATTCGTCGTTGTGCGACCGTCGACCACGATTGAATTCATTTAACCAATTTTTCACAGTGCTATAAGATGGTGCTTCATCGCCATACAAAGATTTAAGTTCATCAATGCACTCTTGTCGTGATAATCCACGTCGAAAGTTGTGAAAAATGAACGCACGAAAATGTTCACGTGTTAATTCCATTTTTTGACCAAAATTAATTTTTCAAGTCTCTGTAAATAAAACAATTCACAATTAAATGACAACACGTTCTGAGTGATGTTATGCTAAAAAATGTCAACCTTTCCAATGAAAATGTCAGATTGCACCTGGCAACATTTAGTGTTGCCTAGGCCGGAAATATATATAGCAGTCCTCGTATTTCTTTTCTATCTATTGTTAATAAACCCATATTGAAGTGAACAAGTGTTTTTTCATTCTGTATGTAGGCTCCTAACAAGTTATATACCTTTAGCAAAGGACTCCACACTTTGCTAATAGATAAAGACACAAAAATTTAACAACAATAAACAACTTTATTTAAGAACAAAATTGGAAACGTTTTCCTTAAAACCAATTAATAAACTCAATATATTTTACATTGAATTTTACATTTAAATTTCAAATAATTCACAGACTACTGCGTCGCCACATACCCAACACGCTTGCACTGCACCCAGGAGCACGTGTTACTATTAAATTAAATGAATATTAAAAAGCCGTGTGTCGGATAAAGTAAATATAAAAATGAGTTCGTCTCAAATCTTCAACATAGAAAAACTTTGTGAAGATAATTATGACTTATGGAATCCACAAATAAAAAGTGTATTGATGAAAAAGCGATGGCAACGATTATTTTGACTGCAACACCAGGCCAAATTCAACATATTAAATGGTGTGCAACTGCAAAAATAATTTGGGAAACTTTTCGAGAGATTCATTTACCAAAAGGGCCGATCAAAAAAGTTACATTGTTTAAACAATTGATAAGTAAGAAAATAAGGAATGACGGTGGAGTTCAACAATATATTTCAAAATTTACTTCGATTGTGTATTAGTTAAGCGAGATTGGTATAGCGCTTCAAGAAAAATTATTAGTAATTACGATACTGGCTGGTTTGCCTAAAATGTATGAGAGTCTTGTGGTGTCGTTAGAAAGCCGAGATCAGCTTCCCAGTCTTAATGTACTAAAAATTAAATTAAGTGAAGAAAGTGAAAGGAAAAAAATCGAGGAACACGCTGAGTCTGTTCAAACGTTTGCTGCTAAGAATTCCCTTACAAAACAACCGCATTTTTCTAAGAATAATAGGTTGAATTCTACCAAAAATAAAAACAACAGTTATATAAAATATGAAACTATAAGTAAAGCAAATTTTAAAAATGTAAAATGTTATAAAATGTTTCCAACGAGGTCATTAAACATCACAGTGCCAAATTAAAAAAAGAGAAAAGCAAATTAATGTTATAACTCTTAGTGCTGTAGCAGCGGCATCAAACTTTGGTACGTTAGACAAAGGTCAATAGTATTTTGACAGTGGAGCTACTGCTCATTTATGCTGCAAGAGAAAATTGTTTGACGATTTAAGAGAACATTCAGAAAACATAATAGTTGCCGGTGGAATGAACATTGATACAAAAGGGAAAGGCAGAATTAAATTTCGCAGCAACGGAATAAACATAGAACTCAATAATACATTATATGTACCACAATTACAATCCAATTTTTTGTCCGTTAGTAAACTAGTTAAAAAAAAAACTATGCAGTAAAGTTTGAAGGAAAAAAGGTTTTTCTTTTGAACATAGATAATAAAATTTTATTAACTGCTAATCTAGTTGGAGATCTATTCTTTTTAAATTTAAATAACATTAACAATAATAAATTATTTGTTGCTTATAATACAAATGACGAAGCCAGAAAATGGCAACAAGATTTGAATACCTACGTTTTAATAGTTTAAAAGAAATAATTGAAAAAAAAAATGGTTTATGGAATTAATATGAAGATTAATAATAATTTAGATTGTACGATATATTTAAAAACAAATGCTGCGTAAGGCAGTTTCCAAACTCATGTAATCGAGCAAACGAAATTTTAGAGATAATCCATACCGATTTATGTGGTCCAATGAGCAAACCTTCAAATGGTGGATCGCGATACATATTAACATTTATTGACGATAAATCGAGATATATTTTTATATTTCATAAAAAGTAAAGATTAACTATTTAGCGTTTTTAAAGAATTTCAAACAATAGTCGAACGTCAGACAAGCAAATGAATTAAAATTCTTCGAAGTGATAACGGGACCGAATTTATAAATAAAGAATTCAATAACTACCTAAAAATTAATGGGATAATAAGACAATTAAGTGCTCCATATACCTTCCGATCAAAAAAGAACTTTTTCGTTCTTTTTTTGAATTTCCGCGCTTATCCAATCGATAAGTTTTTTTATATTTTCACGCTGGCAACACTATTATACACATTCTGTCAAATTTTAACGCATATCGTTCCTTTAGTTTTTGTTTGACGTCTATATAAAGAAGTCGAAAAATTTTCGTGTGGCGATTTTTAGCTGAATTTCATTCAAAAAAAGCGTTGTTGTGATGTGGCCAAAGAGATGATTTCCAACGCAGATAGTGACCTGACCCCACATTCATCGAACGCATCATAACTGGTGATGAGACATGGGTCTATGAATTTGACATGCCCACCAAACAACAATCGACCGAATGGTGCTTCGAAGGTGAGCCGAAACCGAAAAGAGAACGCCAAAGTCGGTCCTAAATCAAGGTTATGCTGACTGTTTTAATCGATATTCGTGGTGTGGACCACTATGAATTCCTTCCGGACGGTCAATAAAGAGTATTATTTTGCCGTTATGTGTCGTTTGCGTGAGATCATTTTTTTTTTTTTTTTTTTTTTTTTTTTTGCAGTAGGTGGAAACATCGAAAGCTGCCGTGTGAGACTTGAACCCACTAAACCACCTCTTAGGAATGGATGTGGAAGATTGCAACCGCGTTCAGCGGAGGCAACCCCCATTCCAGTAAACGACAGAAGGAGAGCAGAAGGGCTTAGTATTTAGCAAGCTAAATAAAAGCGTGAGATCATTCGCAAAAAAAGGCTAGCTTTATGGAAGGAAAAGTTATGGATTTTACACTACGATAACGCACCGGCTCATACAGCGTTGGTTGTGTGCAGTTTTTGGACAAAAACTTCACCAATATCATCAACCAAGCACCGTACTCTCCAGATATGGCCCCGTGTAACTTTTTCCTCTTCCCCGACTCAAATAGTCTATGAAAATTATTCTACTTAAATCACAAAAGTCAAAACTTTTCCAGTTTGTGATCATTTAGAAACATTATCTCCGGGCTGTTCCCACTTTCTGGCTTGTTGTTTCGCCTCAGGTGTCACAGTCAACTAGATTGTGCAAAAATATTTCTAAACGCTGAAAATGTTTTCAATGACAATGTCGTTGCCATCTTGCCGAAAGCTTTTTAATACCCAAATATTTATGTAAATTGCTTGATACACTCACGCAATTTAATTTTAAGAATTATTTAATACAATATCATAGATTTTTTAAATATTTTTTTCAGTTGTGACTCTTTTGAACGAACCAGACGCTCTTCTTCAAAAACACTTGTACTTTAATGACACGAATAAGTCGTTTGATGTTTTTGAGGCGTGACTAGGTCGCAGTCCGGGTCGTTACAATAAACTTGTTTGTGGACTAGTTTGAGAGGAGAAAGAAAATACGTTATTTGTCGGCGGCATTATATTCTATGATAATACAAAGATTCTAGCCTCTGGCATCAAACTGCCGGCGATGTTATAATCCATGATAATATAATGAGAATCAGCCATAATATCAGAATACTTCTTGCGTGAATTTTGCCTGTCAACTTAGCGATGATGTAGGTGTCTACACTATTCAGTGTGCTGGTGCTAAGTAATCTTTCATATGAATTTGGCATCTATTTGCCTTGAAAATTAACGGCTCTGCCGCGAGCATCTTTTCTTGAAGCTTGTCTTGTCTTGTACTAGCTGTGCGTGTGGGTGTTATCTACTATTTTGAAAAACTGGTTTATTTAATTCATGAATGAAAGGTTGTGGTTTTATAATATTTATTTTTTTCTGTGTCAATAAAATAAATATTAACTCCGTTGAATATACAGTTATTAAATGGGACTGCACTTTATTTATGTAACTCCGCTACAAAAACAAAAATACATTGATTTATATATCTTAGAATGTAAATTCCTAGAAAACACTAATAGCAATATTAAAGGAATAGGTAGACAGACGCCATGTCTCGTGTGCATTACTATTATTGGCTTTCTGCTTTTGCAAAAAACAGATGGTGAAATTGAGACGTACAGCCCTATTTGATGAGTAGTATAGTAGTGTTGCTTTAAGTGACGGGTTGTGAAAATGAATAATAAAGTGATTAAAAATATAAAATGTGTTTTATTTTACATTTAATTATACAAACAAACTTGTAAATAAAGGAAATATATACATAGTCAATAAATAAATTGATTATTAGTGCGAAAATTTGTACAAAATTCCGTCCTTACAGTACGACTACGTTTAAATTCAACTTTCCAATATAAAATAATTTTTTTAAATTTAATCTATATATTTATAATTATTTTTATATATTATATTTAATTTATTATGTCATTTTGACAATTGTCAAAATTGACTGCTGTAAAGGTTTTGGTATTCTGTGACGTAAATAAAAAGGTCTTTTTTTTGTTAGTTGTCAATACCTCAAATGCTGTTGACAAATATAAAAATATGCTCTTTTTAAGAATTTTTTATTATTTGCATGCATGACAAATATTCTTAACTAAAATATACGCTCCTTATGTTACAAGCATTTTTTTTGTTGTGATTTGAATGCTTGAAAAATGCTTTCGACAATTTAAAATATATGCTCTTTTTTATTTACAGTTACGAACAATTACGAACAGTTACGAAAAGTTTTATATACAAAACACTTTACACCATTGTGTGGTGAGAAGTATTAAGTACTTGAGCTTTGAAATTGGTCAAGATGTGTCCAGAATACCTAAAAGCTTTCTGTTTTATAAAAATCAAAAATTTTATTAAAGAATTTGACAAATTTGTCCAGTGCACAGAATAGGTCCGTAAATGTATATATAATTCATTCATAGGTGCAAAGAAATGATCCCTTTGGTGTTTTTTAAATATGTACATCGTCTGCTGACTATATACGAAAACAAACTTTAGCATGCAATTCCTTTAATACCAAATACATCAAAAGAGGCTATACAAAGTTGTAAAATTGGTGGGACTGTGCAGAAGTGTGGTATGTTATTATTGATCATTGTTGGTGATTAGAAGACAATTAGTGAACAAGTAAAAAGTTGCAACTGTGAAGAGCTCCAATCAGCAAATCACCATGCATGTATTGTAGCAAAAGAATTTTAGAAACTTAAATCTAAAAATCTTTTAAAAGACAAAAAAACATACAATGAAAAAAAAACACAACTTGAAGCCTCTTCAAAAGGTAAAAGGTGATGTTTTTACAACACAAGTCTTGCTTATGTAAAATTAATCCAACTTATAATCGAAATTTGCAACAAGGATTAAATAGAAATAGATTATTTCGAGATTAAATGAACGAGAAACGATATTTAATTCCATTTAACTCCATTTTAAAATTAGATCCTGTTTATGGTAAATCTACACGTAGATCTTTAACCATAAATAAAATACCTAAAATAATGTTATGGAATGAAACTTGTCTAAATAAATATTAAAATTTAAAGTTTTGTTAAATAAAATCAAAACTGACATCTGGCTAGTATTTGAAACTCTACAAAACGTTTACAAATAACTTCAAAAAGTATATCGTTTATTATACGCCACATCCTGAAAACTGCACTAGAACTGGTACCGCTGTAATAATTAAATACAATAAAAAACCACTTAGTTGATCAATTGGTTGAAGCACAGACAAATAATACACAGATTGCGAATGCAGAATAAAAAAATGGGTGTATTTGATTTCATAATGGCCAGCTAAAAACACAATGAGCTTTGGATTGTAGAGCAATTAAGGCATACAAAAGCTGCGTATAATAAAATGATTTTAAGTGTTGGAAACAAAAACAACATGATGTTTATTAATATACTTCATGATTCTCATTGCTACTGTAGGGCATAATACCGTTTTCACCACCGAACATATTAACACCATTTATACTAACAACATCTATGGATGCGCTACTGCCAGTGCTTACTCACCTCATAATATACAAACCTCATATATTTGTATGAGACCAGTATAAAATTTCATCAAAAATCGAAATTTATAATAATTTCAAAGAACTTGTGCATTGCATACACACAATCAATCAAATATTCAACGAATATACACAAAAACAAAGACAATGAATTAACTACACTGATGGTGAGCAGGAACTTTCCAGATACCATTAGAAACGTAATGGGAAGTGCTCTCAAATGCATCCAACAACGGTTTAAAAAACAAGGCCTGACTATCAATGCGGTGAAGTCGGACACAATCCTCTTCACGAGGAAGTGAAACCTTTACAACTTTTCAGTAATAACATTCACATATCAAAGTCAGTGAAATATTTAAGAGTCATTCTAGATAACAAACTGACTTGGAATGAACATGTAGATGAAACGATCGGAAAAACGAAGAGAGCTCTATTTCTGTGTAAGAGAGTATGCGGAAGACGATGGGGTATCCCCAAAATCGACGCACTGAATCTTTACGTTGATGGTCAGACATATTACGTCAGTTGTCTGGTGATACAAAGCCACCCAAAAGACAATAAAAGCGAAGTTAGGTAGGGTCCAGCGACTAGAATGTGTTGGAATAACGGGTGTTATGCGCACAACGCCAACACCCGCGTTATAAATGAAGCTAGGTTTGCTTCCGTTGGATTTATATATAAATGGTGACACTAGCAGCAATTTGTTTAAACCGGAGCTCCACAACTTCTGAAAATTGGTGGGCCATTGGACAATTTTTGACCTCGTAAATTGGAGATTATGAGGAGAGTTTATGGGACAAAAGTATCCTATAGAACACTGATAGTAGACGGCCTTCTACATGATGAATGTAAAAGGAATGAAATCTGCGTCTTTACCGATAGCTCCTTGATGGATGACAGAGCTAGATCTACATCTAGGAAAATATGTTTCCGTCCATAAATAAATAAATATATATGTATCTATATGCATGAATTTCAGAAATTTTGCCTCGTCTACGCTTGCATATGAAATTATTTATTAAGTGTGCAATAAGAATCAAAAAAAATGTTGGCAACAACTCTTTTGTATATTTCGAACACTTAAGATCATTGTGTCATACGCAGCTTTTGTATGTCTTAATTGTTCTACAATCCAAAGCTCATTGTGCTTTTGGCTTGCTACTCGAGCTGGCTACTACAAAACCAAAGGAAGTCATTTTTGTGTTCTGTTTTTGCAATCTGTGTATTATTTATCTGTGGATGAAGCAACATTTAAATAAGCATCTTTTCGATTAAAAGTTGTAAACAACTGCTGATTGTTAAAATACTACATACACTGTTAAGACATCAATTAAAGTGTAAACGTTATGTATATCTTTTCAAACCATACAAAGGTCGCAATATTATGTATGGTGACTTTGTTTTCAGAAATATACTCAAAAGTCATTTAAGTATCGAAGAAAATTTTGGTCTTAGCCATGACCACTCATTAGTAGTTCCAATAGTTTCCTTAAATACATTTCGTATGATTTTCATTTATAAAAAGCATGTATAATATTAAGGTGAAAGCTATTAGAATGATAACTATATACTTAAATATGAGTTTAGAAAACTTTATATTGCTCCTTTTTTTCTTAAAAATTTTTGAAATAACTTATTTTCAGTCCTTGATAAAAATATAATTCACTTACCTAAATAATTAAACCATATATCAAAATCGAATATATATTTTTTTTTTTTTTTTTTTTTTTTTTTTTTTTTTTTTTTTTTTTTTTTTTTTTTTAAACAAAATGAAGAGTTTAAATTTACAACAACTAGTCATATTGACTAACAAGAGGTTTTTTTTATTACAAGTAAATTTATCTAAGTCTATCTAGGGTGAGCATATAGATACGAACTAGTCATCTCCTTGCTGGTTGAAACGCCTCAAAAGGTCATTAGGTTTGAAGCGGCATAAGCGTCTGTGAGTGACATCACAAAGTAGCGCTGGAATGGTGCTGTTTAAGTGTTGTCTCAGCCTGTCATAATGTTTTTTAGCAGCCTTCTGAATTTCTTGTTTAACAGTAGGTATTTTTAGGTCTCGATGTAGATCAGAATTTCGCACGTACCACGGAGCGTTAACTGCATCTCTGATTGCTTTGTTTTGAAATCTTTGCATCATATCTATTATATGTTTCTTCGCACAACCCCAGATTTGGACGCCATAGAGCCAGACCGGCTTGAAGACTTGTTTATAGATCATAAGCTTATTTTGCTGAGATAATTTAGATCTCCTTCCAATAAGCCAAGTTAACTTTTTATATCTTATTTTTAGCTCATTTAATTTTTTCTTGACGTGTACCTTCCATCTCAGTTTGGCATCTAGAGTCATACCTAGATATTTCGCAGAATTTGCAACTGGAATTTTTACGCTATTTAGAAATAATGAAATTTGATTTTCTCTTTTGTTAGTAAAGTCTACATGATTAGATTTTGAACTGTTTACTATCAGCTTCCATTTATTTGTCCATTGTTCAATTTCTTGAAGAGCGATTTGAAGCTTAGTGGTAGACACCTTGTTGTTTGGACCTGTAGCCATTAATACCGTGTCATCTGCAAAAGTTCCAACAATACATCTTGGATTCACTGGCAAATCATATGTGTACAGCAGGTACAGCAATGGGCCTAGTATACTCCCCTGAGGGACCCCGCGATTTATAGGATATAATTTCGAATACGCGTCAAGTAGTTTAACTCGATATATATATATAACTCGAATATATATGACAAACAAATATATATCACAAAGATGTGGAAACAAAATGAACACACTTTATTTCAACATGAACAATTAAATCAAAAACTCAAACATTGTATACAAATTCAACAGTAAAGGTGACGAGTACAACGTCAAATATTAAGTATACCATATATCAAGTATATGTTGGAACGAATGAAAATAAATTTAAATCAAAAATTTCTAACCACAAACACATCATATAAAATAAGTTTGGCGTGCAAGCACTTGCACAATACTTGCTTTACATTACACTGCATTCTGAGAAAGATTTAGACATTGTGGAAATTCTCTAATTAATGCATAATTTCTTGGAAATGCTTACCAGGCTTAATTTTAAAACCGGGATTGATAACTGCACTAAAAAAGTATAAAAGTATTAGGTATACATCAATAAACTAGTGGAGGATTCCATACTTTAGTGGTAACTTTTTAAAAAATTGTGTTTTTGTTTTATATTTATACACATATTTTGTGCACTATAATGTATTTTACTATATTGTTGAGAATATGAAATCTATGAATATGTAATCTAAGTTATCTCATATGGAATCTAAGTAATTTTAGAAACAGTTATCTAAGAATGTCAGTTTAGTTTAGAAATAATTTTTATTATGTATTATTCTTAGAGAAAATTGTGTGTTTGCGTTTGACAAAATTTAAAAATCGATCAAAACTAGAGCCAACTATTTAATTATTTATCGGGATCCAGCGATCGCGAACGATCACGTCGAATTGTGAAACGTACGCAACAATATTATGTAGTTGTCAGTTTCTTGAAGATGACTTTAGATTAAATTCGTAATATTGAATATGATAAAAATTAATGTAAAATAATTTAAGTGGTTTTTGTTAATTCTCAGTTATAACAATACTTGAACGTAATTAGCCAATTAGCACAATACAATACAAAAATATTAGGAGGCTGTAACCTATATGTATTAGGATTGCTTCTACTTCACAACCTTAGCAATTTGGTCGAAAAGACTACATAAGGTTTAGCGCTTAAAATATTCTCAGAACCTTCAGCCACAATTTTGCTCAAAAGACTATTGCGATAGTGTAACTTAACAAGCCGTATAACGTTTTGATACATTGGTTGTAGCAACGGAGTGATATTAGGTGGCAAAAATATTGTCGATATTGTTCCATCTTCAGTAACTTTTATCAACTCATTTTCAGCTGGATGACTTGGCGCATTGTCTTAATTAAAGCTGTTTTTGGTAGATTTTTGCATTTAAAAATTCTTCTACATATATAAAATATGTATATTAACATTTGTAATAATAAATAAAAAAAAATTAAGTCATTCTTGGGGGCAAAAGCTATTATAAAACCATAGTTTAAAAATTCCAACGTTCATCCAGGCGGACTTAGCATTCATATAGTCAACTGATCAAATTTTATTTTTAAATGCTATTGGCTTTTTAGATTTTCCGATAATAAGCATTTTTATCTTTTTGGAGCCTGTAGCGTTTGTGCATGCCAAAAACGTAAGTCATTCTTTTGTATTTTTTCTACCAGGTGCAACTTTTTCATCAATGTGCACATAAGTCTTCTCAGAAAGTAATTTCCAATACAACTGATAGGGAATTATTTTTGAGCAAGATTTTCAGTTCTTTCTTAAAAGGGTTTACAAATTCAACACGTGATGAAAGCTTTTCGCTTGATTCCTTTAGCAGACATACACCATATCGTTTGTTGAATTCACTCATCCAGGCATCACTGGCATAAAATGATCCGTCATAGAATTTTGAATGTAAATTTTTAGCCATAGTTTAAAATATTATTCCACTTATTGGAATTTTATTTTTCTTTTGTTTTAAAAACCATTTATATAAAGGTAGTTCCATTTTCAGGAATTCACTTGTTCCCAAAGACCTTCGCGATGTTACCAGTTTTGGTGTTTCAACTGATTTAACTAATGCAGACCTTTGATTTTTAATGATACATATTGATGACTGTGGTACACCAAATTTTAGTGAAATTGCTTTAACTGCAATTCCCTTATCAATATCATCTAAAATTTCCAATTTTGTTTTAACGGTTAAACGATTCCTTTTCATCATCTTTGCTTTTATATAAAAACTAAAATTTAATGCACAACGATTTACACGTCTCTCTTTGTCAACATTAATGTTTAAACGATATTTTCAAACAAATACATATTACATATAAACACCTTAATATATACATATGTGTGGCTCGATACTACTTCGTATATGATTAACTGAATTTGTGGGCAACAGAACAGTAGCGCCTGCATTTATGCAGACATTTTTCTCAGAAAAAAAATAAAACAGACAATTACATGCATGTTCTAAGCTGAATAACACTAGTTTTATAGTAAACTCATATTCAAAATCATAATTTATACAAAACAAAGAAATAAGAAACAAAAAATATTTTGTTCGTAAATTCGTTATATAGAGCAATCAATGTAAATATTTTTGGTGTTCGTTATATCGAAAATTTTTTATACCGCGCGTTCGTTATACTGGACGACTACTGTACTTAATTTTAAACAAAATTCGAACATTAACTAAGTAAAACTTACAGTAAAAGGTACTTCAACCTCCAACAGTTGCATTCTTTTGCATAGCCAAATGTTTTTTGCTTTTTTGCTGTTTTTATTATTTTCTAAAATAAGATACCGTACAGAGCCAGGGTGAATGCACGGAAAATACCAGTGAGAACGACAAGCGTTATTATGTTAGTTTTTAGCAGCACTAGCTGTTTCGTTGACTAGCCTCAAGCTTCGTTTTATCTTTCAACCTGGTGGAGAAGCTATACCATGTTATCTGGTAGAGTTATTTTTAATGTTATTAAATTTTTTTACAAAATTTTAAATCGTCACTACATTTAGAGTAAAACAATATTATAATCATTAAAAAAGTAAATATGATGAACGGACCTAAAAATAATGATTAAGTAAATCACAGCATGTTAATTTCAACAGGTTCGAAATAACTAGGCATCTTTCTTGACACCAAAATGCAAGAACATATGAAAATAAAATAAACAGAACTAACTCTAAATCTGCAGCAAATGAAGGTACCGTCATTTTGAAGTTGAGATCCGAATATTATGTTCCTGCAGACATTGTAGTCAATAACACAATCCATTCAAGCGGCAGAAACTTCAATACCAGCGTCAAACGAGAACAATTATTTTGTACCGAATGCTGCTGCACACATGACATGCTAAACAATAATTATATTGTTGACTCAGCATGTTTTGCCAATATGCATGTCGAGTTAATATACATACATAGAAATATGCAGGTGTGCGTCTACAAAATGTTATAGCCTTTGCTTGCCGCGAATCCTGAACATGTGCCGTACCCAGAATATGTTTATATGTAACATATTTTCCGATGCGATGTGCGATGAAGAAGGTACTCCAGCAAAAATAATTTCCATTGCATTATTATGTAGACATAGAGAGAAGTTGCACAAAATTCGATAAACGCAATTAAAACAAGAAAAATAATAATCAACCATATCGATTTTTAACTGTTAAATATTAGTGTTCCAAAATAATACCATGCTGTCTGTCGTTTTCAGTAGCAACATATTATTCAAAGGTTCCGTTGTAATTGAAGAATTTATATTGTGAAGGATTTGCATTAACAGGTGAAAGTGTTGTGCTATCTAAGAACGAAAAAAACGTGTTATTTAAATTAATTGACAACTATTCCGCCTGTTTCAAATAAAATTTAAATGAACTTGATTATACCTCCAACCCTGGTAACTAAAATACCTTAATGTATATCAATACGTAAGCAATGCGTCGTGGAACAAAAAATATAATTAGACTACTAGAGTTGAATACCAATTGTCTTTCAATTTTAGTATACTCATCATGCCGACAAAAGGGCATAAAATGTTGTAATAAAAAAACAGACGTGCCTATAGTAGCTGACACTTTATTGACACATGCTTTTTTAAATGATTGGGTACTGCGAGTTTAATCAAATGCCGTTTGGGACCAAAAATGCTCCTACTGCATTTTAAAAAATAAGATCAGTTTAATCGAACAGCTTACAGGTGAAGCGTCTGAAACTGTAAAAGATGGGCTTCAGAATTTATAACAATTTTTGCAAGTTATTCGAAAAGAATACTTGACAATATGCCTCTCAAAATGTTTTTTTATAAAGAAACTGCAGATGAAACCAGACTTAACTGTTGTCAAAGTAAAGCGGTTTTTAAGGCTTACAGGTTATATTTAAAAATTGGTCCTAAACTATGCATATGTTATATCGATGGCCTTCTAACACAATTAAAGAGCAAAAATTGCTTTCTAATGGCCATCAGATTGAAAATAGTGATTGGTTATTAACAATGCAAAAACTAGATGCAAACTTACAATAGTTTCTGATCAATATATTATGTTCAACATAACGGGAATAACATGAAAAATAATTCATACTAATGTAAAATAAGCTCGCTCTATAAGAAACATGGAAAATAAATGCTGATAATACCAAAATAAATGCGTTAACGATTTATGAGACTTTGTCATAATGATGGACATGCTGGCATGAAAGACTCTGTTAAGCACCAACGATGTCGAAATTTTGTCAAAGGAGACATCAAAATTATATGTAGGATATTGTTAGAATCGAAATATAATAATACAGAATATAGAATAACATATAGAACATAAAACTGAAAATAATCAAAAAGGAATAACTTGTGATAATAACTAATTACATTTAGCGAAAAATTTTAAGTGTTATATAAAAAAGAATGATTTCTCTTACTCTAGTAATATAATAGATTGTAATTTATTGTATTATTTCTTTAAAAAAAGACTTTAATTCCATTTAAAACTTTCTAGTACTTTTACAAAATCAAAAGTGACCATTATAAAAATTGCAAGTGGCTTCAACTACTTCTTACTTTTTTTTACACAATTTATTTTTTTTGTCAAATGGCCAGATATTTCAAACAGTAAGCTATAACGCCATATATCGTGGGCGAAAAATGTACTTAAAATAGAACTTCGACAATTTATTGTAAATTTGGTCTGTTTTAGCTTCTCACTTAAGTGGTCTTTAATTGTAGAGTTGTATATCATATGTTCCTCTAAATATATATTCATGACTTTAAGTTTATCAATTAACACATGTTTTTCATATTTTCTAGACAGTTACAGTGTGTTTTCTTTTAATATTATAATATTTTTAAAAAAATTTAACTAATACAATTCAAAAATTACCGACTAAAAGCAGGCGAAATATAAGTGATAAAGACAAAATGTGAATGTGATTTGTGTTAAAAATTAGTTTATTAAAAAAATGTGAAATCATACCATATAATGCATTGGGTATCTAGTGCAAATATTTAAAATGCAATATAGTGAGATTGAATTAATTTACAATAATAATATTGAATGTGAATTTTTTTAGATATCATCCGCATCGCTAAGATAGAAAAGGTGCAATTGGCATGGCTTCTGAGGTTAAAAGGTGTACAAGTAATTATATTCCTTGAAATTTTAATGACAGCATGGAGCATAAAAGGTATGTTATGTCTCAATATATATTTGTATTTATTAATGTTTTTTGTTTTTTTAAATAACTTTATAGCACACGGTACTAATGAACTTAAACAAAAGCATACCAGGAGCACAATACATCCATTATTCCTTCAACATCCTTCAGCACGTCCTTCAACATCAACTCCAAATGTTTTACCCTTGCTCCGAATGTTATCTGCGCCTGCACCACATCAGAAACTCCGCCATGTAAATTAAGCTGTCTAGTTGTATTTAATGATGACAGAAGTTTCCTCCAGACATTACTTAGAAATACTGATGTCGATCTAAGTGGATGTAATTGCCAACTTGTGGTTAAAACTAACGCAAATGTGTAAAGGACGAAGTTCAATAATTGCTTACTGGTGTCTTATGTGTTCTTTTATTTATCCGTTCAAAGTTAAATGAATACAAGTGGTTACAGTGATTTTGTTACATAAAAAGGTCACCAACTTTCAAACTATTTGTAAATTTTGTTTGGATTATACTGACTTTTTTTTAAAAAATGTCATAAAAAATGAAAATACATATATACAAATGTGATAGTTTTTATTATATGTCATTAACACGTACTGCCACACCGTATTGCTTTATCAAACTATCGCAGCAAAAATTAACAAAAAATTGAACAAGCGCAGCGGTCGTGTGTTTTGTGTGATGTGCATAATATTTAAATATTAAACCATATTGTGTTCACAAAAAACTATATACTAACTCAAATAAAATATTTAAAATTGCTATAAATTTTTTTCATTTGCGCGGTTTTACTTAAAATTATTTAATAAAATTTATCAAAAATTTGTCAAAATTTTTACTTTTGTAAAAACACATGCGGTTAATTCTGTGTTTTTTTATTGTTTTTCACACATGTAAGCTTCTAATAGAGACATCATTAAATTCCTAAGCGAACATAGTGTTGCAAAACAATTAAACTATTACACAATTTATTTAATTATATATCATGTAATTGTGAAATATTAAATAATTAAATCCTATATTATTGTCAATATGTAAGAACGTTACAAATGTCGTGGATATATCTGCGGAGAAACTCGATTAGTATGCTCGGGTGTGTATGGCAAAGCATATCACAGAACTACCAAATGTTCTGGCGTAGAGTAATTTAATATTAATTGTTTAAATAATCTTCTAATTCATTTTATGTGCGAAGACTGTATGCAATATGTTCACAATGTCGATTTTGCTCTTAGAAAAATAAATGAAAATATGGGCAAAACTAATAACCACATATCTTAAACAATATAAAAATGAATTTAAAGATGCATTATACATACATATCATACATTAATATTGTTGAGCTCAGAGAAGTGGCAATAAGAAGGACAAGATGAAAGCAATTTGCAGATAGCCTATTCCCAGTATAGAGGCAGCTTGGAATCATGTGACACCAAGCAAGGCTAAATAGTAATAAAATAATTAAAAGTTAATGAAAACGAACTGAATTATCTATTAAAATCTATCGAAACAAAATACTCTGATAAAATTAACGTTCAAGAGTTGTTGTGTTCTGAATCATTAAAACAAATTTATAAAAGGGAAGAGAAGTAAGAATCTTATGCAGCGAAACTTAAATCGTGTAATACATCTATTGTACTCATTACAGTGAAACCTATAAAAAAACAGCTAGGTGGTGACACTAAAAAAGACTTAAAAATGAAAATTATTCCATTAGAATTTAATGTGAAAGCTAACAGTTTTCGAGCTAAAAGTAATGGCAGGGTTACTATTAAATATGTTATTTCGAATTAAAGTGAGGAAATAAAGTGACCAATATATATATAAAATATATCGACACCCCAAATTATTTATCTCGGGTTTTAGTGAAAAGCTAGATAATGAGGACCATAAGGAGTGCAAAAAAATTTTGTCAAATGCGGTAATTATTATGTTAAAGCCAAAAAATTGCTTCATCTCCATGAACTTTCCACTGACCAGGACTGTAGGGATGTGACATGTAAGATCTTACAACGCAGAAATAAACTGGAAGCTGAAAACATTAATTTTTAAATATGCAGGGTCACAAATCACTTATTAATATTTTTTCTAATTAACGGTGTGGTGTTAATATGATTTATTTTAATGCAAAAAGCCTTTCTGGCCTTAAACTAAATTATGTTCCAGGTCTTTTTAAAGACTCCAAAGTGGATGTCATTTGTATTTCCGAGACTTTGTGGATAAATTGAGTCCTTTGCAGTTGTAAGCGATAACTTACTCATAACAAATTTGGTGTAAACTGTTTTATAACCGTGTATAATACACAATATCAAAAAAGAAGAACAAATGTAAATCTAAAAATAAATATATTATGAGCAGCATTCCAAATTTAATTAAAGAATTAAAACTTGAATTCTTAGGATGGAATTTTTTTTGCCAACTCCCATGGAAATAGCGCGGTTGACGGAATAGAAGCTGTAGCGAAGCAAAAGGTTTGGGAGATGGTTCGAATAAAAAACCTGGTATTGCGAACTGCCAATGACTTCTACAAATGTGCAAAACATAAAGTCAAAAATACTAAAATATTATCAATAAACTCCGCAAATATTGAGTATAGTGCAAAACAGTTATATAAGAAATAGAAACATGAAATAAAAAATATTTCATATAATGCAAAACAGTTATATAAGAGATAGAAATATGAAATAAAAAATATTTCATATAATGCAAAACAGTTATATAAGAATAGTGTAATGATCTTGCAGGATCGCCATGTTATGGTTATAAAATGTAATTGTAATGTTATGGTGATGATCTTAATGCTTCGCCATGTAATGGTTGCAGGATGTTAGGATCGTCGAGATATAATAGCAGGATTGTTAGATAGAGTCTTCTCAATTAATATCACCAAATGATGTCTGAGTCCTGAAAGGATTCAAGGATCACTTATCGACCAGTGTAAGTGGAAACGACCTATCAGTATAGAGGAGAGTATTACTAAGCTCTTCAGCCGCTTATTGTTCTTTCAGCATCTAAATGCCGCATAGAACACGATTCAAATAAAAGACGTAACCTTGTCTTAAGTTAAATTGAATCTATTTTTATTATCAAAATTATGGGTATTTATACTTATTCCAGCTTATTTACTAAACAATTATTATTTACTTTTTGATTGAATTTGAGTAACCAATCAATGCATTGGTTACTCCCATAAATTACATTAATTATTTTATTACATATATTTTATAAACAAATACTCTTTTAACGCATTACAATAATACGTCATGTATTGTTTTTAAAGAGTTAATGTACTTTCTAGAATTTAGGTCGGAATAGTGCAATGACCATACATGCTTATCATGTCTTATGTTACAAATGCATATTTGTAACAGCATGAGTCAAAATATTTCTTTTAAGTAATATGATCAAAGTCAAAGCGTCAAACCGACAAAAGTGCATATTATAATTTATGAAACATTTATTTTGTCTGAATGAACAGTGGCTTGTCACATATGATATTAATGTAGGTCATGGGCACTACAATAGAAACAAGAAATAAAAATTATTTCAGGATTACAAGTCTCGCACAGTTTATGTTATCTTACATAAATAAGTTAATATAGGTCGTACAGTCACATCTATCAAATTAAAATTAGTTTTAAGTTAAGAAAAATATTAAAATAAATAGTTTTAATATATAAGACTATGTTTCTAACATTATTTTTAAGTTTATTTATATATAAGATTAACATGCTCCTGCAATGTGTTGGTTATATTTCTGGCATGTTTATCGGAATAAAGCATGCACATGCCATCTGCATATTATGCTAGCTCCAAGCGACTTAGCATTGGGATATTATACGTAAAGATGTTGTACAACAAGGGGGAGAGCGGTTCTTTAGGAACACCGGCTTAATTTTTCGGAAAGATGTAAAGAAGGACTTCTTACGCAGGAACCTGCCGAATTTTGGTCAGTCCAACTGGGACACCAAAGCGAGATATTTTACCTATCAGGCCGTCGCGCCAGACCTTGTCAAATACCTTGACAATGTCAAAAGTAATCATACCTGCTAAATCACTTTTGCTCAAGGCTGATTGTATCATCTGTTCCGTTCGCACCAATTATAATTCTGTGGAAAGGTCTTCCCTAAAACCTAATTGCTCGTCAGGAAGAGGATACTAACAGCAAGCTGATGAGGCGCCAGTTCAGCGTGAACTTCGGGTCCTTGTCGGGTTTAAGGAAAACTACAACTCTGGCCTCACATAGGCTCAAACACCTACACAACATCACTAAAACTATGGTGGGACGTAAACACAGGATTGCAAAGCCAATAAAAAATACCAGGGGCGAACTAGTACACTCTACCGAAGATCAGCTAAAAGTTTGGGAAGATCACTACAGAAATCTCCTAGCGGGAAACAACACCTATCCTCAGCAGGAACTATGTAGTAGACACCACGAACATGTTGCTCGCAACGATATAAACACAGATGTACCTAACATCAGTGAAATTGAGGCAGCAATAACTCAGCTTAAAGCAGGTAAGTCCGCTGGTCCGGACAATATTGCCCCCGAACTGCTCAAAGCAGACAAAAGTTCAGCTGCTCAAATTATTCAACCAATTGTCAACAACTTCTGGTCCCAAGAGTCATTACCGCCTAATCTTAAAGACGGCATCATTATTAATATACCAAAGAAAGGTAACCTGATGGAATGCTCCAACTGGAGAGGCATAACTTTACTAAATGTAGCTTATAAAGTTATTGCTCAAATCTTACATAAACGTTTAACTTCGGCCGTTGAGCCTACACTACGAGCCGAGCAAGCAGGATTTAGGCATAATCGATTATGTGCCGACCACATAAACAGCCTTCGAATAATAGTCGAACAGTCTAGCGAATGGCGATCTCCTCTATACTTGCTGTTTATCGACTTTAAACGTGCATTCGATACACTTCTCCATACCACCATCTGGTATGCATTAGAGTGTAAAGGCATACCGAGTAAATTAATAAATTTAGTAAAAGGCTTGTACTCTGACGCGCACTGCTCAGTACTTCACGAAGGGCGTCTGAGCGGGCAAATTCAAATAAAGTCTGGCGTCCGACAAGGTTGCATTCTTTCACCTATACTATTTAATATAGTCTTAGATGTGGTTATGTCGGAAGCTATGAGCACAAATCATGGCATCTCATTCGGCCTTCATAACAAACTTACTGACCTCGATTACGCTGATGACATCTGTTTACTAACACATGACTTTTCCCAGATGCAAATATCGTTAAACAACATCGCAAAGCGTGCACTGGCAGCTGGTCTGTCAATCAATATCAACAAAACCAAGTCTATGCGTCTCAATTCAAACTGCTCAACGAAGTTTCAAATAGATGACTCCTACATCGAAGATGTACAAAGTTTCTGCTATCTGGGAAGCTACATTTCGAACAACGGCGGCAGTCGGCAAGACATACAGCACAGGCTATCGAAAGCGAAGCAAGCGTTTGGAATAAAAGGATTAAATAAATAAATAAACAACTCTGGCCTGATATGATTTAGATCTGGTTTCTATATGTGCATGTAATAACTATAGATGTATGCTTTATATATGAATGTTTCAAAATATGAATGTTATGTGTCATTTAAAAATAACAAGTAAAGCAAAAACATAATTTGCAAAAAATAAGCTCACGAATAAGACATTGGCATTACAATGGTGCCAAATCGTAAAACTGATCTATTGTGAATGACTTTTGGAAGAAAATGGAAAACTCCAATCAGTTGTTTATTATTAAAATTGTTGCGAGTGTTAATCAGTAAATTTAAATATTTTAAAAAAATAATTTTTTTTAATAAAATTTGTGAAAATGACTGACATGTTAGTAATTGTGATGAAGCCATTTGTCAATTATTTATTATTTGTATATTACGTTCATTAAAAAATGCGTTATATGAATAAATACAAAACACAATCGTTATAATTAAAGCAAAAAGTTATAAGACAATTGCCAAAAAAATGAAACAATGTTAAATACTGCTCATTTAGTATTAACTAGTGATGTTACAAGTTTGAAAATTACGATTTCGCAATTTGTTGATTACGATTGACGATTTCGTATTGCCATCTGAAGAGCTAGAGCTATCAAAAACTTCAAATATTTGATCAATGCGCCGCTCTCTTTATATCCTTAAAGTCTAAAAAAAATGTATACTCTCATATAAATTCAAATACAAAATTGAATTCTTGCTAATAACTTTTTTGTGTCATTCATTTTACATATATTTATATAAAAAAACTTTTTTATAAAATTATCTGCAGGTATTTTTGTACTAATATGTATTTATCAACCACAAATATGTTTAAAATTTTTTTCTTGTTATATGTTTACTGATTTAGGCAGTAATGCCAAGTTATTCTTAATCAAGCAGAAGTTGTTCTATAGGAACATTTATATCAAAATAATACACCTTATATGAATTTATTCAGATTTTAGGGGAAAGTTCTTGAAATATAGGGAAGTTATTTTTCCATTTCTTTACAGCAATACATATTTGTAAAAGATAAGATTAAATGTCTAAATTGTTTATCAAACTATCAGACTTTACTTAAGTTAATAATTAAATATACGAAAGTTAATAATTAAATATACACGACCGAACTTCTTGACTGGCTACCGAATGCAACTACTGACTGCGCAACTTCGACTGACTCGTTTCTACCCTGTTATTCTCCTTCATTGGCATACGGCTGCTACAGTGATGCCACCCTTTCAGAAGCAGGGTGGCAAGAAGCAGTTGCTAGTAGTTTATAATTCCAAGACAATTACTAGAAGAAGATTATACTTCTTACGCAATTACCAGGAGAAGGTTATATTTTCTAAACAACTATAAATAGTAAGTTATATTTTCTTGACAATTAATTGGACTAGGTTTTGCTTCCTGAATGTACCTTACTTCCTAAAATAGTTACTAGGAGGGGGTAATATTTCCTTAACTCTGCTCTTGGATTAAATTATGCTTTCTAAATATTTTTTTGAAGGGGTTATACTTCCTGGACACCTTCGCGGAGGAGGTTATACATCCATTAATATTACTTTTGAAAAAGGTTACATCCTAACCTTCTTGCTTTCAATTGTTAATATCTTACTCTCAATTCTTAATATCTTTCCATTGGTTTCTGAAAAAAGCCGCTGTTTCACATCATCTGGTTTTAACAGGGATCGCAACAGTTATTTAAACAAAAAATCAATTAAAAACTCTTTTCATACGCATTTTAAAATAAAATTTGAAAAATAATAACTGCTTGAGATTTCACATAACAACCAGACAGTATGGCATTACTATTCTAGTGGTTTTGACACCAGCATTTTGACGTATGGCAAGCAATGACTTTTCGTTTTTTGCATTCTTTCTTCCTTCTATTTCTAGTGTTGATGATGTGCTCATCTATTTTATCGTAGCTTTAAAAATTGTTGCAGATTGCTATATTCTAAAATTGAGGTTTAATAAAGACATTGCATGTATGAAATTCAGCTGATCCATGTCAGCTCATGAACTATTGCAAGAATGACTCATATACCGAAGGCAGCTGTCGCAACTGGAGACAGTGCAAATACCGCGTTGAATAGACATGCAACCGCGTGATGAAATTCAACTTCATGGCTTTTGGGATGCTAGTATCAAGGCCATTGCAGTAATCTACTTGGCAACAAACCACGATGGCAATATCACTAGTCATACCATCGCATCAAAAACTAAGGTGGCAATATTATATTTGATAACAATACCCCGGCTGGAACTTTGCGCTGCGCAATTATTTGCTACCCTTTTATACGAAACGAGACAGGCTTTGCATCTGGATCACGTATCATATACTCTATACTCCAAATCAAATATTGCTTTATGTTGGCTACGCAAAAACACATCACAATTAAAGCAGTACGTTGCTAATCGCGTTGGCTCCATTCAATCAATGACAGATATCAGGCATTGGTATTACATTCCTACAAAACTCAATCCAACTGATTGTACCCGTCGCGGCATATCCTATTTGGCGTTGCATAACTACACATTATGGTACCAAGGCCCTAATTCAACTGATTATCCAATCAATGAGCTATAGGTTAACCCACACTACAGACACACAACACTTCTAGCAATGAATTGTAAGCGAAATATTTCACACAGCTTAAAGGCGCAACCTATATCCACATCCAGCAAGCTCATTGCACTAAGTGCATTCATCACCTCCACTGCCGACAATATATTTCGAGTAGGTGGGCGCCTACAAATTGTGAGGGTAACAGAGGCATAGCATCATTCAAACATTCTTCCTAATGATAACATACTGGCTAGGCTTTTAAAATGACAGGTGCATCAAGATACATTTCATAGAGGTATACAGCTTATGTTGCATACTTTTCGACACAAATATTTGATTCTACAGGCACGCATTTTGGTCAAGCAATGCATACACTCATACATGATTTGCAGGCGGCATAAACACATAATGTTAAAATTATCACTTATACATTGATAATAGCACTACATTAATTGACACAAATCGTTTAATGGCTGCTGATTTACAGGCTAGGCATAATAAATATATTCAACAGCAATTGGGAAATCGAAACTCAAAATGGAAATTTCTACCACCTGGCGCACCACATCAAGACGATCTATGGGAAGCTGCCATTAAGTCAGCAAAGAAGCACTTATTATACATTGTTGGCACCTTCTCAATTTACTATAATCAGCTGTATATTCTACTTGTCCACGTCGAGCCTTGTTTGAATTCACGTCCGCTCTTATCATGACATTTGCGACGACAAGATGACTCTATCATCTGCAGATTTGCTAATTTGAAGATTTCTACTGGCAGTACCAGATGAACGTATTGGCAAGGTACCTTGCAATAAATTGTCATACTGGCGACAATTAAGATAAATGCAGCAATATTTTTGGCGACAAAAACACGATGAATACCTTACAACTTTGCAACCACGTTCTAAAAGGCATGAAAATGATAAAAACATTAACATAAGCGATGGCGTGATCATCCGTCACGAGAATCTACCAGTAACACATTGGCGGCTTGGCAGGGTGATCAAACTGCACCCAGGCGAAGATGGATGAGTTGTCGCAACCAAGATAAGCAGGCTTGTAGAGCATTCTGAACGTACCCGTCCAGCCAGGTACGATGTTTGAAATTTGCCATAACAACCAGGCAGTATGGTATCACTGATCTACTGATTTTGACATCAGCATTTTGACATATGGCATGCAATGACTTTTGGCTTCGTTTTTTTGCATTCTTTCTTCCTTCTACTTCTGGCATTGGTGATGTGCGCTTATTTTTTGATCATTGCTTTGAAAATTCATACAGATTATTTAATTTAAAAAGTGTGGTTTGATAAAGACATAGTAATTTGCGTGTATGAAATTTATTGTGTTTTCATTTTTCATCCAGTAACTAAATTTACCGTGAAAGGCAATTATTATTGCCTTTCAATTATCGACGCACAAATAACTTATACATTCTTCTTTTTATTTTAAATGGCAAAAATATTTATTATATTTTTAAAGCAAAAATAAACCACTTTGTATGCAAGTAATTTTTGAAAAGCTTTATGTCACAGGCTGGGCGTTTTATTTTTAAGCACATCAAATTAAAATGTAATGTAATAAGTATTGTAATTACATATTTGAAAGGTGGCCAACATAAGTAATATACGTCAGCGGACAACCAAAAATCCACTCCCGTTCTTATTAATTGGTTTGAAACCGACAGATACTAATAAGAGTGTTTTTAACTGTAACAGCTTACTGCACACAAAAATTACATTTAAAGCTCCAAGAAAAAAAGCGAAATTCCGCAATGCTCTCGTTGTGCTATGGCCGCTGTGTAAAATGCTCTGAAAATTACTTGACATCAGAGTGTACTCGTAATGTAGTCGACAATAAAGTAAAATGTGTATTATGCAACGGAAATCACCCCGCTAATTACTAGGGCTGTGAAGTATACAGACAGCTTCAACAAAAAGCGTTTCCACCTCTCCGTAGAAAAGAAGCCACTAGTCCACCAGAGTTCATACAATCTGGCCGATCGTACTCTAATGTCGCAAGTAATGGCCAAACCATCACTAGTGAACCATAAACAAGCTCAGAAAACGATAGTATGTCAGAATTGAAAATGATGCTCATAAGACTAATGCAACAAATGAGTACGATTATAAATCTTTTAATTGCGTTCGTCGCTAACACTTCAAAGTAATGAGTACGTTTAAAATTGCTTTCTGGAATGCTAATAAGTTAGCTTAACATAACAGCGAATTACAAACCTTCCTCACTGACAAAAATATTGATATTATGTTAATATCTGAAACCCACTTCAACCAAAGAAGCCATCTCAGAATTCCGAAGTATTCTGTATACAATGCCAACCACCCATCTGGAAATGCTCGCGGAAGAGCTACGATAATCGTGAAAAGCGATATTGATCACTCTGTGCACAACAAACACGAAAAACTATTTCTTCAGTCAATATCAATAACAGTTAAAAACAATAAACGTCCAATTTGTATAGCCTCTATCTATTGCACACCAAACCAAAAATTTAAAAGTCATCAGTTTGAGGAATTTTTCCACACGCAAAATGGTTAAACATTTATAGCTGCTGGAGACTTCAATGCAAAGCATACTCACTGGGACTCCAGACTTATCACACCAAGAGGCCGCGAATTGTTTAAGACTATGCAGGCTAACAATTTGCTTCACGCATCAGCTGGTGAACCAACTTACTGGCCAACAGACCACAATAAAGTTCCAGGCGTGATCGATTTTTGCATATATAAGGCATTTCTAGCTCACTATTATCGATACATTCCAGTTTAGACCTTTCCTCAGACCACTCTCCCCTTATTATGGAGATGAACTCTAAAATTTTTGTAAAGAACAAAGAGCCTCGATTATACAACAAAAGTACAGACTGGAGTATTCTCAGAAGCATCATAAATGAAAATTTAACAACCAACATCCCACTCAAAACCGGTAACGATATCGAATCTGCGGTCAGCAATTTAATACAATCGTACAGAATGCCGCGTGGAACTCAACCATGCATTTCAAAGAATACAAAGCAGACCACATTGACAGAGGCATAAAAGAATAGGTACTTTAAAAACGTAAATTGCGACGAATTTGTCAAATAACAAAAAATTGTGAAGACAAAAGACGTTTGAATGAAGCGATAAAAAAGCTTAAAGAAGCCCTAAAGGAGAATAAAAACAGAAACATTGAAACATAGCTACCTGAATTGTCTCTCACTGAAGCAACCGACTATTCATTATGGCGGGCCACTCGCAAGCTGAATCGATCAACGCCACACATTTCACCACTCAAAATGTATAATGAAGAGTGGGCTAGATCCAGAATCGACAAGCCTCAAACTTTCGTAGAGCATCTTCAAGGTGTATTTCAACCATACCCATGCAGAAATTACGAAAACGACACTGAAATTAAGACTTTCCTGCAAACACCGCATCAAATGGATTTTCCGGTTCCAAAAACCACAATACAAGAAATTAAATGGACAATTAAGACCAAAATTAAAATCAAAAAGGCTCATGGGTACGATTTGATCACTGGCAAAGTGTTGAAAGAGGTTCCAAATATTGGTCTTAATCACTATTTCTTGTCCACCAATTCGGCTTTCGAAACCGCCACTCAACCATTGAGCAAATAAATCGAATTTATCAATACGCAAGAGATGATCTGGAAAAAAAGTATACTGCACTGCAGCATTCATCGATATTTTCAATTCAATTCAACATTTATTTACTTCTGCTTCTGAACTTATAGTTGTAACAAAAGAAGGTTTGATGTATTCTTATTATTAATTAAATTAAACTTATTACTAATTAGGTTTAAAAAGTAAGCGATAAAAAAACAAAAAAAGTTAAGTTATATAAATAGCAGGAAAATAATTATAATTATATATATATATATATTTTTTTTTTGCAAAATCTTATTCGTTTATAATAAATCATCTGATTTTAAGACTATTTATTATATATGTGAATATTGCTTTAGATGATTGCGGATCAGTGCAGTTGAAAATTAGAGATTTATTTTCTCTGAAGACCGTAAGTAAGAAACGAAGATTGTGATCTCGTACTGAGGAGTAAATAGGGCACTCAAACATAAAGTGATTCAACGTTTCTTCAGTTTTTAAATTACAAAGTGTACAAAGGTTGTTGATTTCGAGTCTGTGAATTTGCCCGTTAATACAAAAACGAGTGCAGTGAGTTGATGACAACCGTAATTGGGCGATAACCTTTGCCATAAAAAATTGCTTACGATCAAAGAAGTAACAGGCAGGTTTGTCATCCAGGGCTCTTGATATATTGCAATTCATGGATTATGAGTTGGTGGATTTTAGAATGTCTTTATATTTTAGATATCTATGATAGCGTTCAAGGGCCGTAGTTCGGTTATCAATCCAAGTTGCTGCAGTCGGTGTTTCCCACAAGTTTGTCATATTTACAACTTTAAGAAACTCATTAAATTGTGTAACCCAATTTAATTCACTTGTAGAAGAATTATTTACGTGTAGGTAAATGAGACGAAGGAGACATTGTTTGGGGTATCTTGATTGATCCATTTGAAGAATTCGTATAATGAAATCGATTGCGCGTTTGAAAACTCTATATGAAATTTTTAGAAGGCCTAGTTCAAGTCTAAGTGCTGCATTGTTTGTAGCTTGGGGGAGTGCTAACAAACGTTTGTAGTACGTTGTTTGAACGATTTCTAGTGAATCACAGTAACGTAGACCCCACACTTCTGATGCATATAAAAGTGTTCCAGATACAGTGCAGTCGAATAGTTTAGCCCGACCTTCCCAAGAATCTGATTTAAATTTACTTATAGTTTGTACTGCCGTACCGAGCGCCATTTTCCCTTTTCTTATGGCAGTTTCTGCTGCACATTTGCCTAATGTGGAGCTTGAGAAATTTACTCCTAAGTATGTGTAGGACTTCACGACAGAAATTTTTTGACATTTGTTAAAGAAATTTTCTGCTATTGGCCTACCTCCTCTTCTAAAGTGGACAATTTGGGTTTTTTCCGTGTTTACAACAAGTTTGTTTTTTTCGTAGTAGCTTTCAAGAGCTAATAAAGTTTTTCGTAAAGTAATAGGGGACCTGGCTAGAACAACGGCGTCATCTGCTAAAAGCAGCATCAAAATATCATGTAGACCATTAATATTGATCCCTTCAATATTTGCATTCCTTAATTCTTTCTCAAGATCAGCAATAAACAATATGAAAAGGAGAGGGCTGAGAATTTCCCCTTGGAGAACGCCTTCGGTAACAGAGATAGGATCGGAGTTTTTTTGTTGCAGTTTGATCACGAAGAAAGCCTTGTCGTAAATAGACTGGAGAATTTTAATTAAGCGCAAACTTAGACCTTGCGAATGAAGTTTTTGCCAGAGTAGCATCTGGTCAATAGAATCAAATGCCCTTTTGAAATCTATAAAAAGTCCGTAAGCAGAGTTGCTTTTTAGACGTAGATGTATTTGAATTGCTGTTTGAAGAGTAAAAATATTATCAATACATGATCTATTTTTTCTAAAATCATTTTGCGACTCAGGAATTTTATTATGTTGTTCCACCCATGGCAAGAGGCTATCATGCAGAATATGGGTAAACATTTTTAAGATAATATTGCATAGAGCAATGCCTCTATAATTTTCGGGTGAGTTTATATCCTCTTTTTTGTGAAACATAATAAGTACGGACTGTGACCAAGAAGCTGGTGTGCTTCCAGTTAAGAGAATAGTATTGAATACAGACTGTAGGATATAAATCCATTGACTAGATAAATTCTTAAAGAACTCTGCCGTAATCGCATCTTCCCCTGGAGCCTTATTGATTTTAATTTTATTTATTGCTGTTTTTATTTCAATTATTGTTATTTCCGAATTCAGCGCTTCGATAAAGTTTTCAGACAGTATAAGTTCAGTGGTAGGACGAGGTGGATAAATTTGTTCGTAGAAGCTTTGCCAAACAGAATTTGGTGTGGGGTTGTTGACAAAAGATTTTCGATGGTACGATTTAATAAGATTCCAAAAATCTTTTTACGTTAAAAAACTTGTTTTTAATTTCATGTTCCGTTCTTTTTCCAGACAGCATTTTTTTTTGTAATTAGCTTTCAAATCTATGTATACCGTTTTAGTTTCAGATGAAAAGCTTTGTCGCTTGCACTTTTTTAGGGCATGATTTAGATTTTTCTTTGAGGCCCGTAGCTTTGAGTCAAACCATGGCTTAGAAGTATAGTAAGGAAGCATAAAGGACTTAGCAATAACCATTTCTGATGCTTGAGCGGATTTTTGTATACAGGTTATAATTATATCATTTTGTTGGTCAATGGATAAAGAAGAGAAGTGATGATTCATGTTCAATGATTCAAGACAGTGGTTCATGTGCATTGTAAAAATATCTGACTTATTTATATCCCATTTTAATCTGGTTTGTTTACAAGAAGTTACATTTGTATAATTTATATTGCTAGTGCCGGTAGGGAATTCAAGTTTTAAGGTTACCGGGAAATGGTCTGAACCAGAAACAAGTGCTTGTACTTCTAGGCTTTTTATAAATGGAATTGCAGCGACGTTGACCAAGATTAAATCAATAACACTGTTCCCATTTTTGTTTGAAAATGTTAAACTTGCTGGGATGTCACCATCTGTGCAACCGTTAAGCAAGATAAAGCCATTATTTTCTATGAATTCTAATATGTTTTTACAACGCGTATTCTAGACTAAATCGAGAGAGCTTCTTTTAGATATGAAAATCGAACTAATTTCAGATAAGAATTCTTGAGCACCCTCTTCACCCACTCTAGCGTTAAAGTCACCACCTATTATTAAGGGGATCCCTCCATATTTTTTAATTATTTCATCGATTAATGGTTGAAGCAATTCTAAAGTAATATTTATATCATAATTATTAATACAATAAAAGTTAAAAATCCACAAATTTGTTTTGCTTATTTCGCTACTGAATACCACGTAATCTGAGGTGGTATCAATGTCTGTATTTGCTTACTTTGTTACACTGACTATTAGGCACATAAACCAATAATCAGGTAGTTAAGATGAAAGGCTTGCAGGCACATAAACCGCTAGCCAAGTAAGTAAATAATTTTTATTTTGTTTCTATAGTGGTTAAAAGGCACATCTACCAATAACCAATTTTTGATTGTGAAGTAAAGACGATTGTTTTCGCTTTCAATCTTTATTATTAATATTGTTTCTTATATAGTATAAAATTACTTACTAAGCATAATAATAATTACAATTATTGGTGACTAAAATAATAATTAAAATTTCACATATTGCTGCATAAGCATAAATACAATATGTGAAGTTATTGAACTTATAAACGTAAATATTTACAATATTTATTTGCTGCATAAGCGTGATTACAAGCGAGCTAAAATATGTTAGGTTTGTTAAGCTTAACATTCTGCCCGGCTTGAATTACGTTATTCAAGAATGAATCTATGAGCAATGATTAATTTGATTTGCAATGCATTGTGTGTTTTTTTTTTAAAAAAATCAAAAAAAAAAAATAATTACAACATTTTGTGGATATATAAATACACATATAATTTTTAAACAATAAATAGTTATACAATATTACATAAACTTAAGAATATAAAATTTAGAGTTTATAGCATCATGAGAATTTGAGAAGCTATGTAATTGTTTCAGGCTCCAAAGTAAATCTTGTTCGTGGCATCGCGTTTGGTGTGAGAGTTTGTGTTGGCTGATTGACTTCTGGACGCTTTACCTGCTTTATTTTCCATGTCATCCATATGATGGCTCCAACGACAAGAATTAGGGTTATGGAATTAATTGCGTAGTGGTGCATGCTGTCCGTCTGTAGTTTGTGTGGTAATTCAGCGAATTTTTCATCTTTCAGAGTATTGTGAAGTAGCTTTAACTGTTTAAGTTCATTGCTGAGATTCAATGAACTTCCTTTAAACTTTGACCATAATTCTGAGTTATTGATGACAGGTATCTCACCAAATGCAATGTAAGATTCATACATGGTGTCGGTAAGCGTTTGATGTGTCTGAATTGTAGACGTTTGGTGTTTGAGTACACAGTCGTCTTGTAATTTCAGCAGTGTTGCACCTTGTAGTTCTAAATGAGTCGTGATGCCCTTACAGACGGCCGTAACTGTTGTATTGTTTTTTGACCCGAATATCCATTGGTTCGCATGATACAGGGGACTCCAAATAATGTTCGATTTTGTTTCCTGCACATTACACGTATTGTCAGATATGTTTTTTAATAGGTTAAATTCGCAAGCGTAAACCTGTGAGCCGGTGTTATATTTTGATTGTTTATCTGAACAAAGTAGTTTGTTTTCTGGTTGCTTGAAAATCATACACTCCTTATACTGTTCACGAGTTAAGGCAAAATATTGGTCTCTATGTGGCGTGGCAGCTAAAAATGAAGCTTCTGGAACTATTGTCATCATTGTATTGTTGACTGTTGCAGGAATTGGGACGAGATTGAATAAATCGAAATCCTCATGATCGGTTAATGGCAGTTGTAAGACAACTATCAAATGATCTTGTGTGATTCCACTTTGTGAAGACATCAACGTGTATAAATGAATAACGTCATCTTGATTAAATGGAAGACGAAGTGAATGAGGTAAATGGCCCTTGATCTTCATGATTTGGTCTTGAAGTTGTTGTGGAGACATCAAAAGAGAATTAATTCTGCCATGCTGAGTATCAGTTAAGACATCAAATATCGCAGCTTCAATTTTCATTAATGTATGTGCCATCCATGTAAGTTGGGTTACCAGTGATGTATAGATCTCTAGGTGGTTAATACGTTTAGTATTATGATTAGTGTAATCTACTATTTTATTTGTCTCATCTTGTAGTTGATTCAGTTTGACTGCAATGGCTTCTGTAGTTTTGCTGAATATATTTAGAGTTGAGTCCATGACTGTAGTCTGATTTTTGATCATTTTTGATAGTACATCTTCATTATTGTTGATTTGAGTTAGAGTTTTAGAAATCGTTTCAGCATATTCTGAATCTAAAACACCAAATAATTTGTTAGCAATATTTCCAACTATATTGATGGCTCCTCTGGCTGATCGGTGTCTCGTCATGACCTTCGTTTCAGTTCGTAACTCTATGTTAGTATTATTGAATTGACGGACGAGCTCATAACAGCTTTCTTGTTGCTGTAACAATGGGCACAATTGCTGAAGTGCTGCTGTGCCATTTTGAAACCTTTCGATCTCCTTTCGAATAGGCGCGAACTCAAAGTAAGTGATAATTTTCCATCTTCCAATGATTTGATTTACGGTGCCAATTCCTTCAAAATATATTCCGGGTTTGTTTGGAAATGATATTTCTTCAATGGGTTTCGAAAGTATTAATGGCATCATCAAAATTGTCACAAGTATGGTCATCATTAAAGATGTGCCATCATATATCTTTCGACGCTTTGGCAACGCTTCACTAGGTTCATTCGTTCGTCTTGTTTGTGTGACAGTAGAATTTTGTTTTGTTGGATTTTGATTAATGCTGCCTTCAGTGGGTAGGGGGGCCAATGATCGTAATGGTCGTTTAAAAATCCCATTGGCTGTTTTTATGTCAGCTACACGGACCAAACCATCTTCTCCTTCATACACCTGTTGCACCCTGCCAAGAGGCCATTTGTACATGGGTAGATTATCATCTTTAATAATGACTAAATCACCTTGGCATAGATTTGCCTTTTGTTGTTTCCATTTGTACCTTGATTGGAGTTCATTGAGATATTCCTTTGACCATCTTCTCCAGAATTCTTGTTTGAGTTCAGAAACTAAACGCCATCGTGATGATAAACTCATTCGGCTCTCCTTTTGATAAGGATCTACATTAGTGGTAGGTGGTTCGCCTATGAGAAAGTGTCCTGGTGTAAGCGCTGTTAGATCATTTGGATCGGATGACATTTTTGTTATTGGCCTTGAATTTAACATGGCTTCTATTTCAGTTATGACTGTTGTCAATTCTTCATAAGTCAATGAAGCGTTGAAAATTCCTTTAATCATTAAATGTTTAGCTGACTTGTGTAAGGATGGAAATTTTAACTAATTTCCAACCTACATACAATCACTGTGGAGTTAATATCTACAATGAAAACTGGTCAATTTTTATTGTAAATATAAAACGTAAACAACTTATCATAAACCCACCCCCGCATGCACGTAATTGCACCAAATGAACAAACCTGAGATTACATTGAAAATGCAAGTAATATAAAATATATTTAAACAAATAAATAATACACTCACCTTTAATATTTGTAATATTTATTTAATATAAATATTTAATAATAAAAAAATATTTATAAATAAATAAATTTATTAATAAATAATAAATCACAAACACCGGCATAAACACGTTTGTAAACAAAACAAGAAATGTCAAAGCGTGAAAGCTTTGGTTGAACTAAATACAAAGCACGGCGAATTTAAGAACACACGAAAACACAAAGCACAGAAATTACACCCAGGCGAACAACAGCAGCAAAAGACAACAAGTATCAAAAATACCAACGGCAAATGTACCGATGCGCTACAGGAAAAGCTTCGGTCATTTGAGTATAAATAAACGCGCATTGTACAAGCAAGGGCACTTGTTGGGAAACTCTCAAAGGTAGTAATACGTCTTTGCGAAACAAGTCAGTAGAACTATAGTGTCAAGGTAGTATATACGTCTTGACAAGTAGATTGTATATGTAGTCTTATATGTAAATCAAGCCAAGGTAGTCATGATACATCTTGACTAGTAGAATTTTCTGTAGGTTTGAGTTAGGGTAGTAATACGTCCTAACATTAATGCTAACCAAGGCTGTAACCCAGCATAACACTTCTAATCTTTAGATAACGACGTCTTCTGACAAAACACCAAGATTAGCACAAGTAGTGTCGTCTGACAGCAACATTTCAGGCACGTGGAAACAACAATCGGAACAATCATCGAAGCACAATTATTCCAAATAATCGTAATCATCAAATTAGCAAACCAGCATTATATTATAATTAATTAGATTGTAAAACCTTATTTTATTTTAAATTCTCCTAAATAAATAATTGAATTACTACATCACATTGTCTTTGACTTCCAAAATAAAAATTCTATTGCAACGACCCCTGGACGACGGCTGAGTATACCTCAGCATCATCAGCGACAGAAAGTGTGTCGTTACAATTGGCGCCCGAGCAGGGACCTGGTTGGTCAATCTCAGAAGTCAAGACAATAATAGGAGAATATAGTTTATAATTCAAGGAATATCAAAGCGCTAATCATATCAAGGAATCATGGCGGCAAGGACCTAATTGGTCAGTCACTGAAGTCAAGACTATAACGAGAGGGAAAATTTAAGAACCAGATAAGGGAGATATAATCAACGAATGTTGCAAGAGGAACAATGTTGTCGGGATCAAGTAAAATACCAGAGAAGGACAAACGTTCTATAAATCCTCCAGTGAACTCATACCTTCAAATAGTGGAACAAGTGCAGAAATGGTCCTGCAGATATGACGGTGGCAAGGATCCATTGGGTTTTATCGAACACGTAGAAGAACTAGCGGACATGTACAGTATTGATGTAAACTCAATTCCCCGCACGATGCCCTTGCTTCTCGAAAATAAGGCGCTGACATGGTATCGCAACAACAATTGTCGTTGGCAGCTCTGGACAAGTTTCAAGGTTGATTTTTTAAAGTACTTTATATCCTCCAGATACATTGATAAACTAGAGAACGAGGTTCGAGTACGTCTTCAAAAATCAAAAGAAAGTTTTAGAGATTATTTAATTGACATCAAAACTCTAATGCGACGAGCCTGTATTATTCAAGAGTCGCAACTGGAACGTATATATCGCAATATGAGCACTGATTACCAAAGGTACGTCAGACGAGGAGATTTCGAAACTTTAGATGAATTAATAACAGTAGTTGGTGACTTCGAAGCACTTCGAACAGAGCAGAACAAAGCAAGTCAAAGCCATGGACAAGAAACGAGTATCAGGCAGTTGGTAGTTGAAGATGAACAAGCAATTCCATTGCATGATACTATGATGCAAGCGCAACCTAGGAAAATACCGAAGAATGTTACATATAGTTTAAAATTCGAGTCACATGTCCAACGAAAAAAGCAGAGCAAACAGGAACAGAATCAGTCCAACCTACGTACAACAAAGCGAAACATGCAGGATCGAAATTATCTAGAACAGCATCCGATACCACTACGAGAAATTTCACAAACGCCATGTAAATGTCCCATACCTCCACCACAAGAATTGCAGCGCCTTATGTCGATTAAAGAAAATCCAGAAGTATTTTATCCAACCCGAGTTATACAAGAACAAGTTCAAGTGTATGAAATACAACCACAGCAAGAATCGCAACGGGTTACGCCTATCGAAGAAAATAATCAAGGACTTAGTAAACATCGAATTATCAATACATATTCTACGCAAGATCAAGAAAACGTACAATGGCAAATACAAGATGTACAACAATCACGAGAGCTACAGGTGCACGAAGAACATCCGATTACATCATCGACAGAATTGGTAGGAACCTCATCAGAATCCGTACCTCATGAATCAACACCAAGAGAAACCTCGCTAATTCCACGACAGCAGGTACAAGACATCCTACCACAACAAGGTCAACAAAACGATATAATCATAGAAATTACTGCAAGAGAAGCTCAAAATATTCAAGAAACACAAAGTATAAGTAAATCATCGCAGCAGCTATTACCAATTACACAAAAAGTTTTGGCGAAAGGCACCATTCAACAAGAACAACTACTGCAATCACATCTAGATAAAGTTGGTTCTTCCCATCTGAATAAAAAAGTAAACCGATTATTAAATCAAGTCGGAAAATATTGTCTTATACCGCAGGAACAATCCAGTTCGCAAAATCAGCAACGACAAGTGAAAGGCCGAAGTAAACTTCAACAGGATTACGATCAGAATACTACAGACCAAGACAAATTCTATAAAATATTCAAAAGTCCAAAGAAACGGAACAGAAACCATGCTAACAGGTAGCGCGTCCCGTCATAGTTCACTTTCCCGAAGAAGGAGGGAAATGTAAGGATGGAAATTTTAACTAATTTCCAACCTACATACAATCACTGTGGAGTTAATATCTACAATGAAAACTGGTTAATTTTTATTGTAAATATAAAACGTAAACAACTTATCATAAACCCACCCCCGCATGCACGTAATTGCACCAAATGAACAAACCTGAGATTACATTGAAAATGCAAGTAATATAAAATATATTTAAACAAATAAATAATACACTCACCTTTAATATTTGTAATATTTATTTAATATAAATATTTAATAATAAAAAAATATTTATAAATAAATAAATTTATTAATAAATAATAAATCACAAACACCGGCATAAACACGTTTGTAAACAAAACAAGAAATGTCAAAGCGTGAAAGCTTTGGTTGAACTAAATACAAAGCACGGCGAATTTAAGAACACACGAAAACACAAAGCACAGAAATTACACCCAGGCGAACAACAGCAGCAAAAGACAAGTATCAAAAATACCAACGGCAAATGTACCGATGCGCTACAGGAAAAGCTTCGGTCATTTGAGTATAAATAAACGCGCATTGTACAAGCAAGGGCACTTGTTGGGAAACTCTCAAAGGTAGTAATACGTCTTTGCGAAACAAGTCAGTAGAACTATTGTGTCAAGGTAGTATATACGTCTTGACAAGTAGATTGTATATGTAGTCTTATATGTAAATCAAGCCAAGGTAGTCATGATACATCTTGACTAGTAGAATTTTCTGTAGGTTTGAGTTAGGGTAGTAATACGTCCTAACATTAATGCTAACCAAGGCTGTAACCCAGCATAACACTTCTAATCTTTAGATAACGACGTCTTCTGACAAAACACCAAGATTAGCACAAGTAGTGTCGTCTGACAGCAACATTTCAGGCACGTGGAAACAACAATCGGAACAATCATCGAAGCACAATTATTCCAAATAATCGTAATCATCAAATTAGCAAACCAGCATTATATTATAATTAATTAGATTGTAAAACCTTATTTTATTTTAAATTCTCCTAAATAAATAATTGAATTACTACATCACATTGTCTTTGACTTCCAAAATAAAAATTCTATTGCAACGACCCCTGGACGACGGCTGAGTATACCTCAGCATCATCAGCGACAGAAAGTGTGTCGTTACACTTGACGGCAGCTTCCCAGAGTCCTCCAAAATGAGGAGCTCTTGGTGGAATGAATTTGAAGTCAATTCCCTTGTTACTACTGGTCTTAATAATCTTTTCTTTACCATTTTCTGAATAAATGGTAGACTGGAGCTCTTGTAGTTGGTTTCTCGCCCCAACAAAGTTAGTCGCATTGTCACTATAAATTGTTTGGCATCTTCCTCTTCTGCTGATAAAACGTTGAATAGCGGCTATGAATGCCTCTGTTGTCAGGTCACTCACCACTTCTAGGTGAACAGCCTTAGTCGCGAAACAGCAGAATACTGCTAAATATGCCTTTGTTGGCCTTTTTCCTCTAATTTTATAATGAATCCATATCGGACCACAGTAATCAACTCCTGTGGTAAAAAATGGTTTAGTCAGAGTAACTCGATCAGTCGGTAAGTTGCCCATGAGTTGGTCCATCAGTTTTGGTTTTGCCTTTGAACAGATGACACAGCTGTGAACAATGTTTCGCGCCATAATCTTTCCTTTAATCGGCCAGAAGTTTTGTCTCATTATGCTTAGCAATAATTGTGGAGCACAATGGGAATTTTCTTCATGTTTCATTTTGAACATCAATTTCACTATTGAGTGATTGTAAGGAATTACCATTGGGTGTTTAGCATCATATGGCAATGTTGATGCTTCAAGCCTTCCTCCAACACGAAGTACACCTTGTTCGTCAATGAACGGTGCTAAAGTATTTAGTTGACTCGAACTGTTGACTGCTTTACATTGTTTTAAATCAGAGATTTCCTTTGCAAATTCTGAGCCCTGAATAGTTTTAATTATGAAGACTAATGCATCTCGTAATTCTTTTGGAGAAAGTGTTCTTGTTGGTGATTGTGTGCGATGAAATACACGGCGAACATAAGCAATTGTTCTTTGGAGGTATCTGAATGAGTTTCGATGATCAATTTGATTTATCATGTGATCAGAACTAGTCGTTTGAATGATAATGTTAACTGTATGTCCTTGTCGTCTTTCGATATCAGTTGAGATGTTAAATGCCTTTGGGTTTGGCTGTTGCCAAAATTCGTTGCTTCCATGAAGAAAGAGTGGACCAAAAAACCATATATGTGAATAATTGAACATTTTAACCTTTATTCCTCTGGAAATGATGTCAGCAGGATTATCCTTTGATGCCACATGATGCCATTGATCAGCATGTGACATCTCTTGAATTTTGCTAATACGATTTGCTACGAATGTGTGCAATGAGGCAGATGAAGATATTATCCATGACAAAACAATTTTGGAATCGGACCAAAAGTAGGTTGGCACGTTTTGATACTTTAAATCTTGTTTAACTCTTTCTGCTAATTCGACTCCCAGCAATGCTGCGCAGAGTTCTAGTCGTGGAAGTGTCTGTTTCTTTAATGGTGCTATTCTAGATTTGGCGCACAATAGTCTCGATGTTATTGTCTTATCATTATATATTGCTCGCACGTACATAGCTGCTCCATATGCCTTCTCTGATGCATCCGTAAACACGTGTAATTGAATCGAACAGGGAACCTTCGAATTAAAAATATGTCTGGGTACTTTCACAGTATTTAATGTTTGTAAGTCATTTCTAAAACGCTTCCATTCTAGCTGAGCCTGAGGTAACAGTTCCGCATCCCAGGAATAGTTTTGTTGCCACAATTCCTGCATGAATATTTTAGCTGTTACAGTAATGGGGCCAAAAATTCCCAAAGGATCAAAAATTCGAGCTAAGTCCGATGCCACAATCCGCTTCGTGATAGGTTGCTCTGATGACATCTCTGCCTTACCGCAAAATTCGTCTGATTTCGGGAGCCAAATAATGCCTAATGTTTTTGTTGGCTTTATGGCTGAGTCATCTAAATCAAGGTTGATTTCTTGGTCTTCTATCGGAATGTTTTGTAGTAGTCGTGTATTATTTGAGCACCATTTTCTCAGTTTAAATCCTGATTTACTGAGCAGTTCCGAAAGTTGTTGTTGAGTGTGTAAGGCGGTAATGATGCTGTTAGTTCCGCTTAAACAGTCATCTACATAAAAATCATTAAGTAATGCAGGTGCTCCAAGCGGATAGTTGGTCATATTATGTTTCGCAAGGTGTTGAAGACATTTTGTTGCAAGATAAGGGGCTGACTTTGTTCCATATGTAACCGTTTTCAGTCGGTAATATTGTATACTATCATCAGCACTTTTTCTCCAGATTATCAGCTGCTGTGCTGTATCTTCATCATGTACTTGAATTTGCCGGTACATTTTCTCAATATCGGCCGTAAATACAAACCGGTGTATTCTAAAACGCAACAGTATTGAAAAAAGATCACTTTGCACTGTTGGACCTTTGTGCAAAATATCGTTTAGTGCTAAACCGCTTGATGTTTTTGCTGATGCATCAAAGACAACTCTCAATTTGGTTGTAGTGCTGTCAGGTTTCAAGACACAATGATGAGGAATGAAATATTGTGCTCCTTTGACATCTTTCGGGCAAACCTTTTCCATGTGACCTAATGACTCGTAGTCATCCATGAACTTAATGTACTCCTTGTATAAATTTGGGTCCCTTTGTAACTTCCTTTCCAGAGAACAAAATCGATTGAATGCTATCTCACGCGATCTACCAAGTGTCGTGGGATCATCGCGGAAAGGTAAGCGTACAATGAAACGACCATCGTGATTTGTCTTTACATGATTTGTAAAGTGATTTTCACACCATTTCTCAGATAAAGTCAAAACCCTTTCTGCAGTCTCAATGTTATCTAATTTCCAAAATCGTTCTAACATTTCTGACATTTCACCAACTTCTCCTGTAGTAATAGCGCATGTTGGTTTAATATCTGTTGTAGTTTTAGTCTTACCAACCACCAACCAACCTAGAACCGAATTTTGTAACAGTGGCGAATTCTTTCCTATTATCAATTGTTCTGGTTGAAGTAGAGTATTATAGAATTCAGCACCAATCAGCATGTCAATTCTTCCAGATCTGTTAAAGCTGGGGTCTGCTAATTCTACATTCTGTGGGATCTGCCAATCCGAGATATCTAGGTCTCGTGACGGTTGTGCTGATATTATTTGTGGCAATACAAATGCCTCTAGTCTCGTCCTGAAGCTTTCATTAGTAGCCTGCAGTTCAACATTTACGCGAGATTTTGAGTTCCCGAATTGACGGCCAATACCTTCGATCGATAGATTTGAATTTGTGGTAATTAAAGATAACTTGTTGATTACTCTTTGGGTTACTAGATTCACTTGAGACCCTGAGTCGAGTATGGCACGAACATCACACGTTCGTCCATACTCGACTCAGGGTCTCAAGTGAATCTAGTAACCCAAAGAGTAATCAACAAGTTATCTTTAATTACCACAAATTCAAATCTATCGATCGAAGGTATTGGCCGTCAATTCGGGAACTCAAAATCTCGCGTAAATGTTGAACTGCAGGCTACTAATGAAAGCTTCAGGACGAGACTAGAGGCATTTGTTTTAACAGCTACTTTTTGCTAAATTTTTTTAACTAGAGATACAATACCACCGCTAGCTCTACCAGTGGACTTTTCCCTTGTTGCTGGGGCTGTCAGCGCATCATAGTTGCACCAAGGACTAAGGCTACTATTGAAAGGTGTTGTTGACCAGGTTTCATAGACAGATAGGATCTGCGAGTCAGCAATTTTTGTTTCATTAAAAAGATTTGCAATACCGTGTACATTCCAAAATGTTATTTAAAGCTTAAAAAGATTGTATGTAGATGCTGTATTTCGTGATGTTGATGGAGCGTCATCTGTAGTTGTTGTTAATGTGCTGTATTCGTTCTTTAGTTTTTTGCCATATGGTTGTTTTGATCTAGCTCATTTATGATGCTTAATAAGTTAAGATTAATGTTTTCAAGTTTGTTTCCATACATAGATTGGAGAATAGTATTCGCCTCCTCATTGCCACACTTTAGGGTTCCATTTTTGCTCCATTTGCACCACTTGTTTCCAATGCGTCGATATAATGCAAGCATTTGACAAGGTTTGGCACACCGAACTGCTCTACAAACTGAAATTTCATCTACCACGCAGCTCTATTTGTTACTTAAGTTTTATATCAAGGACCGATATTTCATGGTTAAAGTAGAAGACTATAATACGAAAATCTTTCCGATAAAAGCTGGAGTGCCACAAAGGAGCGTGCTAGATCCAACCCTTTCAATAGTCGCTACTAGTCAGTTGCAAACAAACCTAGATAGCATCTAAGTATGGCTAAAGAAATGGTGCATTAAAGAAGCTAATGAATCTAAATCTGCACAAACCACATTCATTCTTCGCCATGGTTACTGCCCACCACCCACATAAAATAATAACGTACTACCACAATCCGATCACGTGAAGTATCTAGATGTTCATCTTGATCAGCGTCTCACCTGGAAACACCATTTATTTACGAAACACAAGCTCAATTTTGCCCAAATTCAAAGCTATCACTGAACAATAAAGTACTTTTATATGAAGTTATTTTGAAACCAATAAGGACCTAAGGTATCTCGATCTGGGGAACAGCTGCAAAATCTAATATAGCAATATTACAGAGATTTTAATCAAAAATACTTCATTTATGTGCGGCTACTCCAGGGTATATCCCAAATAGTACTTTATAGCGCGTTTCATCAGTTTCATCAGTGTTTGAAATAATACAAACAGTCAACAAAAACTACCGTAGAAGGCTATCAAATCATCCGAACTCACTGGCGCACGAGCTGTTATCAGATATCAATCATCCATGTCGACGAAGAAGATTTTCTACGTCGGACTTGCCAAGTAGAACCCTAAACACGTGAATCGTAATTGTAAACTCACTGAAATTAAACATTTATAGCCAACTATTTACTCATTATTACTAGTAATTTAATCTTTAACGGTGTTTACTACTGAATGTCCCGCACATGTCTGCATATCACTTTATTCTATTTTATATCCATAAGTAATACTGAATGTTCTTTTATAGATTGTGTTTATATAATAAATTTAAAAAAAAATAATAATATTCGAATTATGTTATGTTGTTATAAATTTTAAGTATATATTTTAAGTATATATTCTTATTAATAAAATCGGTTGTATGTAATAGTAACATAATCAAAAACCATTTATGAATAAAACGGATTTTTATTTTTATGCAGGTGTTCCCTACTAAAGTATTGAATTAGTGTCTTAATCCAAATTGTTTTAAATGAACTATTAACTATTTACTATTTTAATAGTTAATGGAAACCTGCAAAAAGAAAAAATTACGGCTATTGTAATTTTATGTATCAGACAAATGATTTTTTCCATTAAGAACTTTTTCTAAATAAAACAACTTATGTAAATCTTGTAATTTATTTCAATGGTCTTTTAAAGATATGTAAAACGTTTCCTGAGGAATAATTTGCAGTATTACTTAACTGTGTATCGTTTTTTGTACCTAAAATATTTTTATAATGTTATTTTGTTCAAAAACTTAAAACTTCGTGTTCTGGTAATTAAAAATCGTCAATAACTAAATCATAATGAATATGAACATAAAGTTTTGATTGCAATTTTGGCTGCCAAAAATTTCAAACTGACATCTGAAATCTGACATCTGAAAATATCGTTTCTTATTATTATTATTATTAGTATTTAGGCGTTTGGATAACATATAATGCAACATTCGAAACACACATTAATAAAAGGCTAAAAGAATCAAAACTAGCAATAAACAGCACATGAAGAAGAGCATTGGGAAATGATATGGTAGCTCTTTCAGTTAAATACAAAATTTTCCAAGCTGCTGTCAACTCAATTATGAGTTATGCTTCCCAAGTTTGGGGTTTTGAAAAATATAATGAGGTGGAAAAACTGCTGACTTATTTTATCAAACGTATTTTTCGTCTACCGGTCAACACGCCAGACTACGCAATCTACCTGGAAACTGGCTTATCAACACTACATATCGGCACTTTAAAATCCCACTTTCAATATATTAACGCTGTTATGAAACATACAGATAGCAGACTTACCAAACGGCTTGCGACATACTTTTTAGGTAAAAGGAGTTCGTATTTTGCGGCATGGTTAAATTTAGCTGAGGAACATGAAGAAAATTTGAATTTAGAGGACATGAATGGTTGGATTGACTGGCAGCAGCGCATTCTCCTAAAACAGGATCAAAGTGATAAAGACCGATTTGTTTATATGTTAAGGCCAAAACAAGCTACTCTAGACAAACATACAGTGAACTAACTTACTATCTGGGGAAAATGAATTATTTTAATGATAAATATACTGTGGAAAATATTCGTACAATTTTCAAATCTCGTACTGAACACATCAAACTCAATTATTTACCCTAAGTAAGTGGTGCACTATCTGTTTGCAGCCTATGTAATAAACAGGAAACGGAAAACGTTAAACACTTTTCGCAATTGCCCAATTTTAAAAGAAATAAGATACAAGTATTTTGGGAAAACGACTTTGAGCCAAACAGAATTGCACGGTATCCTTAATGGAATGAAGTGGCTTAATTTATGCGCGTATCTTAATCAAGCGATAAAATATAGGCAACAAATTATAGATGTGATCTTTTAACCGCACTTATGTACGCACACCAACAATATATACTAATTATAACATCAAACTCACTACAAGATTAGAGGGATTAGAAGAGTAGGCAATCGCTAGGTAAAGCTGACGACATTAGTCATTAAAGCTATGAAATAATGTATAAAGTATGGATAATGATTTTATGTTTTTAAATTATTAATAAAGAAGTAACTAACTAACTAGTATTAGAATTCTTTATTTTATATAGGTTGTATTTACATTTACAAAATTAATTTTATACATTTTCAATAACTTATAATATACAAAACATAACTTAATTGACATAAATGCTTGGTTGGTTGCAGTGCCAGGCCATTAGATAACTTCAAATGTGCCTTAATTAGCGATAGGTCTTTCATCTTCATCGTTGAGTAGTCTGATAAACTATCACAGAAGTATTTTCCTAAGAACCTATATCTTCTGGACGCTAAAGCCGGGCATTCTCAGAGAAAATGTATTATTGTTTCTTTCTCCTACGGGTTTCCACAACTTCTGCAGTGTTCACGCGATCTCTTTTGATGAGTTCCGAGGATTTATTTTTGTTATAGGTAGGCCATGTTAATATGGAAGTTGCACTTGACCTAAGTGCTTTCCATCTGTTATTAACAAGTTGCAGAAAGTAGAAGAAGGTATTTTATTTAATGATCGCCAGGGTAATATGAACTGGCACCAAAATGATGCATCTAGGGAGGCACCAGAGCGGGCTAAACTGTCAGCTTTCTCGTTTCCCACGATGTTCTTATGTCCAGGAACCCAGATGAGGGTGATATCGGCCAACCGATTTAGCTCGTCGATTGCTTCTCTACATTCCTTTACTATTTTTGTTTTTGATATGAAAATTCAAGGGCTTTGATTGCTGCCTGGCTGTCAATAAAAATAGCAACACTACATCTGTCCTCGATGTGGCTTACAATTTGCCGACAGGCTTCTCTAATTGCTAGGATTTCATTAGGTAGCGTAAAAGAGTTATTTATGTTTTCAGATGGTACAAAGATACCTGCTCCTGCCCCACAGTTCATTTTCGAGCCATCTGTATATATTGAAATATCGTATTTTGCTTCAAAATTTTTCCTTTTCCACTCATTTCTTGAAGGGAATATAGTCTGAAAATTCCTTTCGAAGTCTATGTACGGATTCAGATAATCCGATGTTATCCTATACAGACAGTTAGGAACTGTACCTAGAATCCGACTATGTTTTTGATATGAAGATCGATAGGTAGCAGGTGTGGCATCACGTTTAGAGCGTCCGAGGGAGTCGTCCTAAAAGCTCCTGCGATACCTATATATGCCGTCCTCTAGATTCTGTTAAGTTTATCGATATTATAGTTCTTATTTAGAACCGGCCACCAAACGACAGCACCATATGTGAGAATTGGACGTACAATTGCTGTGTACGTCTAGTGGGTAATATCGGGACGAGTCCCCCATTTTTTGACAAACATTCTTTTGCAGGAATAAAAAGCTACTCATGCTTTCTTGATGCGAAGATCGACTTAGTGTTTCCAGTTTAGCTTACTATCCAACAGAATTCCTAGATATTTAACTTTTAGCGATAGTTTTAGTTTAGTGAAGGCAACCTGAAAGCCGGTATTTTAGTTTTAGTGGTCAACAGCATCATTTCAGTTTTTCCTGGGTTAATACCTAGTTCACAACCTGTGGCCCAGGTATTTATCTTAACCAAGGCCCTTTCCATAATATCGCTTATTATGTTAGGGAACATACCTGGCACTAGAATAACCACGTTATCCGCATACACTACTGCTTTTACCCCTATCTGATCTAGGATATTAAGAATAATATCCACGACCAGCAGCAACTGTAGTGGTGATATAACCTCTCCTTGTGGCGTACCTCTACTGACGTGCTTCGTTTGGGTTATGCTGCCTAACTTTGACTGAATAATCCTTGTTTTTATCATAGTAACTATCCAGTTTTTTAACTCTTCCTGTAAACCTATCTTGAAAAGTGAGTCATGAATAGCTTTATTGTTTACATTGTTAAAATGTGAAGGTTGTCGACGAGTACTGTTTAAAATGAATCGATTTTTCCATAGTACGAATGATCTCATGTAGAACCGTTTCCGCGAATTTACCCTTGAGGTAAGCATGCTGGGATTTAAAGATTGGAAAACGTTCTACCTTTTGCTTAGGTGGAGCTCTATTACCCTTTCGATTGTTTTTAATAAGAATGAGATTAGGCTAATCGGTCTGTAATCTTTGGACTCGTATCCGATTTTGCCTACCTTGGGTATAAAGACTACTTTAACCTGCCTCCAACTTAGTGGTTTATAACTGTATTTACGACACGCTTTATAGATTTCCCCTAACCATGGAACCACTAATTCTTGCACATAATGGGGAAAATACTGTCCAAACCTGGTGATTTATATGAACAGAAACTGTTGATGGAATACCAAATTTTTTTCGCTGTGACTATTGCTTCAGCCACCTATGATGGTATGCTTGCCAAGGTGGTTGAACCATTTTCTCTAGCATCATCTTCACAGTTTGGGAAATAAGTATGTAATAGTAGTCTTAGTGCCTCAGCAGAGGTTTCAGTCCATGTGCCATCCTCTTTCTTGAGATAAGAAGAATTTACACTTTCCTTGGATAGAACCTTACTGAGCTTAGCAGAAGATGAGATTCATTCATGGATAATGATTTTATGTTTTTAAATTATTAATAAAGAATGATTCATGAGATTCATTCAATTGACTTACAAAATTCCATTACTTTTGGCCTCCCTGATAGCTTTCTTATAAGTTTTAAGACAATCCTTATATTTATGCCAACTATGGTCCTTATAGCTTTCGTTAAATTGTTTTCGTGTCTTCTCTCTGAGATCACTTATTTCTGAGTTCCACCAAGGTGGAAAAGACTTTTTGCTTCTACTTATTGGACAAGATTTCTTGTAAACCATATTAAAAGCTGCCTCAAGATTATATATCCTCTCGTCTAGCTTACTACTAGAATCTATCTTAATTTGCTTTACTTTATTAAGTTCCACCTTAGTTACCCTTGCAAAAATGTCCCATTTTATCTTCTTCGGGTTTCTAAAGGGGATGGTATGATTTGGATTAATGTTTAAGTTGAAGAGAATCCAACTATGATCCGAAAAGGATTTATTGTCAGATACCTTCCAATAACTAACTACAATATCTGGATTTTCGGATAGTAGTGTTATATCTAGCACTTCTTCCCATCCACCAAACCCTTGTGAACTGGAGAAACTGAAAGTAGAAGTTTTACCTCTATTACAAATTAGAATATTCGAATTGAAGACATAAATAGTTTCTAATTTTTCCTTCCACGATTATAGCTTACCCCGTCAATCGAAGGTTTGGATTTGTGTTTGTTGCTTTTTTTTCATTGCAGTAATTATCACATATGTTAAGTGACACATAGAGAACTTCAGCCTATGAGTGTTAGAAAGTTTCTAATATAATACTTTCTCTATAATAAATTGTCGTTTTCACATAGATCGATAACATATATGCCAATTTTCTGCATTTAACAGCCTCATTAACTCGTTCATATCTAACGTTTGTTTTCCAAAATAATATACCCGTAGCTCCATTAAAATTGGACATTTACTAAGAAAATGTATTACATCTTCCTTTTCTCCAGTATTGCGAGTTCATATAGGAAGCGCAGTTGAGCTTTAACAGTTCTCCTCGAGTTTTAAAAATGTATCCAATTGCTTCAGCATTAAAACGTTCGGCGAAGTAATTTTTGTTGCCGAAGTCAAAATTAAGTTGTCTGTGTAAAACACGAGTTAAGCTTTGTCGACTTTTTGCTACGAACTTTTCTCTAAACGCAGTACCGATTTTTACTAATATATTTTGCTGCCACTACTCTCACTAATGTATGTTGTCAACCATTGCTAGATGAGCTCACGCTTTAAAGATGTGGCTCTTTTCTTACAGTAAAGATATAGCTAAGATTTTAGGTAATTGCGAGCTTTCCATGTTAAAAACCTTTAACATGTAGTGGATTTCACATTTGAAGTGGATTTCTAAAGTGTACAAGTACAGAGGTGACAAGCCAGTTTCCAGATAAAACATTTGGTTTGGTGTGTTAAGCCGTAATCGCCATATTTTTTTTACAAAAAATCGTTTTTGTAAAACGTTTTCTACTTCCTCATATTGTAACACTCCCCATACCTGAGCGGCATAGCACATTATTGATCTTGTAGTGGCTTCGTAGAGTTGAAATTTTGTTTCGAACGGTACATCTTTATTTTCAAATATATTTTGCTATGAGCAGTTAATAGCTATTTTGCTTCTATCAATTTTTCAGTTAAATGTCTATTTAATGTAACATTATAATACATCCATGCTTCAAGATGCTTATGTATACATATTCCTTAACTATTTTTACATTTTCTCCCCCTAATGTCCATATTTCTTCGTTTATATATCGCCTGTGATGCTTTTTAAATACTAGTGCTTTTGGCTTCTCTTAGAGCAGCCGTCACTGCTGCAGATAGAGGTGTAACTACGTCGTCTATATAAAGTAAGAACAGAATCGGACTGAGTACGCAACCTTGTTTAACTCCTGAATCAGTAGGAAACCAATCAGATAAGTGTTCTCCATCCCATGCACGATTTTCGACATATAACATAAACGGGTTAGAATTTTAATAAATTTGGTTGGCATGCCAGTACTACAGAGTTTATAAAATAAAGCGTTTTTGTTTACTGAGTCAAACGCTGCTCTAAAGCTGACGAAAAATACATATAGCTTTTTGCCTTTTTCCGTATACTGCTTGATTATACTTGTAAGATAAAAAATATTATCGATTGTTAAGTATCCTTTCCTAAATCCTGCCTGGTATTCACTGAGTAAATTATATTCTGCTACCCTAGCCTTTAGCCTTTCAAGAAGGATTTCTGTGAATAATATTATAGCGCAGTTAAAAAAGGATATGCCTCTATAATTATTCGCAATCTGCGGGTTTCCCTTTTTAAAGAGCGGATAAATGATAGCTGTTTTAAAGTCTTTAGGAGCATCTAATATTTTGTTAAAAACCAATACTAGCTTTGTGATAAAATTTAATGATGCATTTTCATAAAACTCTATGGGTATTCTGTTTTCTCCCGGTGCTTTATTGAACTTGCTGTTTCTCAAAAATTTTTTAATTTCTTCTGTAGTGATTTCATTATCCAATACATCTATTTTAATATTTGATAAGGCAAAACTGAATACATACCCAACTTGAGCATACAATAGCGTTAAGAAGTAACACGACAAATGGGTAGAATTCAGCTCTGTACTTTTGGTGAACTTTTATCCATTAAGTTTTCGCAACATATTTCACACATTTTACACAATTTTTTCCCCTTATTATCGCATATACTGTACCTCGAACTTCTGCTTTCTCTTAGCGCCTGCAGAGTATACGGATTATGTTCATAGACTTGCTTATCACCAATTCTTACATTAAGATCACCAACAATCGTAACATTTTCTATTCCAGCTTCTGTGAGGAAGTCATGAAATTTTTTAAAATCACTTTCCCAGTTATTGCAGTTTATATGTTATATACCGGCACAATATGCAGGCTTCCGTAGTCGTAATTAATTTAACAAGTGTTCTCCTATCACTTACGATAAAGTTCGCTTTATTTGTTAAATGTGTTTGCTTCTTTATTGCATATAGTCCACCTCCATTGGCCCTTCCGCAAATATTTGTACTTTTAGCAGGTATCCATTCTATAATATAATTATGTAACTTTCTTACTATTTCTTCTAATTTTTCTTCTAAAAATGTTTCAAATAAAAATATAATATCGAAGGAACAACTATATTCGTAACTTCTAAGGAACATTTCTTCAAATATTTCTTCTAAAAATATTTCAAATAAAAATATAATATCGAAGGAACAACTATATTCGTAACTGTATTGGCTGTGTATGGTTTCATTTTTTAAACCGGCTACATTATATGATAATATGGTATGTTCAGGTTAAAGCTGCTATGTAATGCTGATTCGTCGTTGAATTATACTATATGTTTAAATTTAGAAACTTTTTTAATTCGATGAGTTGTTTGCTTTTTTTTGGAATTTTTTACTCTGCAAACGCTTTCCGAAATATTTACTAGTTTTTTGGAGTTATTTTGTTGTAGTATATCTGCGAAATAATTATATTATCAACAACCAAAATAATTATTTGTCGATAGTAATATGACGATATACGATACCGGCACATGCCAAGAGCAAAGACCTGCATTATGCATTGGTCACACACTTGCCATGTGAAGAAGCGCAAAAGAAAAGTAATTTGATTCTTTTATTTTATGCAAATGAAATTCGTAAAGTGCATTAACTTGCATTGGAATTTCATTTAACCCGAATTATTAAATAATAATATAATTTCATTTTTTTAAATTAATTAAAATGCATAATAAGCATTTTTATTTGAAAAATACTAGGAGAACATAATATTCAGGTAGGTTAGTGTTTAGATTAGAATAAGTATAAATACTGTAAAATCTTAATAAAAAAATATAGATTTATTGAGTCTTATTAATTACATTATTGAAGTTGCCTAGTTGCAACATAGTTATACTCGCTTCGTTGCGAACAATAAAGGCGCCTGGCTGTGCTAGGGAAATACCTACACTACCTTATCCTTTAACCAACTTTACACAGTTCAATATAGTTGGTACACATATTTTTTACCTTGGTACCGTATAGTAATTGTGAAGTAGTACCCGCATCTTCGTTATCGTTCATTAGTTTGTTATTATTGTTCCACCTAAACCATTTGTTGCCTATCCGTAATTTATCGTCTCTACCGGCAACGCGATGTTTCGAGCTCACTTGCAGTATTTGCTTTTTTAATTCCAGCATGATTCTTTTATTCTGCTATTTTTCGAACGTCAAGTCCCGTTCCACAAATAATGCTGTCCCTGCCAACTTACCAGCATTTTTCAGTCCTTCTACTGCGTTTTGTTCTGTTTCCATCTCTACTAGATGGATAGACGGCCATTTTACCGTCTTTTCCCGATATTTTTCTAGTATCCTTTATTTTTGTTGATGTCGAAACTTAAAGAACATCAGTGCATAGTTTAGGTACTTCTTCAAAGTTTTTTGTACTTTGGTGATTTGTGTGTATCGCAACCACGAGTATACGAATGGTTTAAAAGGTTCAAAGATGTTCGTACAAGCTTGGACCATAATGAGATCCCTGGCCGCCTTTCAACTTCTGTTACTGAAGAAAACATTGAATCGGCGAAGCAGATCGTGTTGGAGAATCGTTGTGAACCGATTAGAGAGATTGCAGTGCTGTTGGGCATCTCATATGGATCGGCCGAACACATTTTAACTGATGTTTTGGGTTTGAAACGCGTCGCTCTCGGCTGGTGGTAAAAAAGCTGAATTTCATTTTTAGCTAAAAAAAAGCGTCGTTGTGATGTGACCAAAGAGATGATTTCCAACGCAGATAGTGACCTGACCCCACATTCATCGAACGCATCATAACTGGTGATGAGACATGGGTCTATGAATTTGACATGCCCACCAAACAACAATCGACCGAATGGTGCTTCGAAGGTGAGCCGAAACCGAAAAGAGAACGCCAAAGTCGGTCCTAAATCAAGGTTATGCTGACTGTTTTAATCGATATTCGTGGTGTGGACCACTATGAATTCCTTCCGGACGGTCAAACGGTCAATAAGGAGTATTATGTGGCCGTTATGCGTCGTTTATGTGAGGCCATTCGCAAAAAGAGGCTAGATTTATGGAAGGAAAACTCATGGATTTTACACCACGATAACGCACCGCCTCACAGCGTTGGTTGTGTGCAGTTTTTGGCCAAAAACTCCACCAATAACATCAACCAAGCACCGTACTCTCCAGATACGTGTGACTTTTGCCTCTTCCCTCGACTCAAATTGCTATTGCGAGGAACACGTTTTGACACCATAGATGCCATAAAAGAGAATTCGCTAAGTGAACTAAAGGTCATACCTTCGGCGGCCTATAAAACTTGTATGGAAAATGGGGTCACGTGTTGGCATGCATGTATTGCCTCAGGTGGAGAGTACTTTAAAGGCGATAATAAAAAAAATTATTAAAAATTAAAATTTTGTGTTTTTTTCTTAAATTTTCGTTCTTTTTTCAACATAAGTAAGGTATGCTTTGAGATTTTCAACTTATTTTTTTAGATTTTCGTTTCCTTGACTCAGCGCCATGACAACCTCAAAAAGGTGGGTAATTTTTTCTAAAACTTCTTTGTTACCATCCTTAATTATATCTTTTAATTGGTTCACACTCAGATCGCCTACTTTAAGAGTATAATTAGAGCAACTCGGTTCGACTTCAGGCGAGGCTAACATTCACTTAGCCGACGGGTTATATGCTGTCTTCTGGTTTTTTGAAGGCGTACGATGCGTTATTGTTAATTGATAAATTTTATTATTTTTTTAATTAATTTGCAAATTACCCAGAAGCTATGCTGTGTTTTTTGTTTTGCCAAATATATTAACGATTTCACTTAGTTCAAAAAGATAGTACACCAACTATCTTAAATTTATTTTGTTTATTCTATATTATTTTACATGCATTACATAAACTATATCTACCATAATTTTTACAATTCAATGTTTATTGTGAAATCCAAACATATTTATTATAAATTATTTACCAAAAGCCACTCCCGCATGAAACTAATTGCAGCATGCACTCGCAATATGCCAAAGTGATCTGCAATTACATTGATATAAATATAAAAAGATAATTAAATAAATGCACTTACTTTTTTTTTTTTTAATTATATTTTTATTTTTTTTAACATTTGTGGTGGGGGACTGTCTAGTCTTTACTTGAAATTAATAACACTTTTATCATTTTAATTTTTGAGTACTTCTCGTACTTTTTAATATATTTATTATTATTTATCTTCTACAATACTTAGGATTGTTTTTAGACTGTGTTCTATACTAGACTCCGTTCTACCATCGACTGTCATCTAAAACTTATTCTAAGTCTTACAATAGTTTGATTATATATCTCAAATAACATATTCATCTTATTCTAACAACAGTTACTTAAATCTGAAAATATTCTCTTAATTCTAATTGGCTATTTCTATGTACATCAAAATTATTTATTTTCATTTTTCATATATTTTCTATTTATTAATGACACATTACTTAAGACAAGAAATGCATAGTAAGTACTTACTTTGCATTTGTTTGTCATGTGTCACGATTTGAGTGATCTCAATATATTTGACACCACATGAGCTCTTAACCGATATTAAAGCGGCTAAATATTTGTGTCAGAAGTATCGTTTTCTGACTCATGCCATAAATTACAAAAATGCAATGGTTAGCTCATTTAAATTGCAACAGAAGTGAATTAAAGAATATGAATGCAATAGTCATCAAATGCGGCCTTAACATTGAGTAAGGTCAACTATAGATATACCATTACACATTTTTTATTATTTATTTCATTATAATTAATAAAATAAATAATAAGAACTACCAGCAACCGAATACAAGACAATCACATTTGTGGGATTCAAAACAAAACAACGAAAGAGCGAAACAAGAATTGTCAAAATATTCACCATAAGAGAAATGCTAATACTACATGAAAGAAAGATTAAAAAAGTTGAGTATGCATGTTCAGAACCGCATTATAGATGAAATAAAAAACTGCAAACGGCAATATAAACAGGAGTAGCACAAGAATAGCTGTAAACAAAAATGATACGCTACACAAATGTTCGATCGAACGATCGAACGGTGTTTAAGACGCCCATTTTTTTCATGCAGTTGACTTAAAATATAACTTCTAAGGCACATTCACCTCAGAATAGCAAGACAGGTGGTCTCACGTCTACTGTGTCTAAAATAATCCCGTACTGCATATAAAATACACTCCATTACCAATATATCTCTAATTCTCTCAGATATATCATAAACTCAGGGGTTTTTTAGGAAAACATTCAAACAAGCTTTTATTGAGGATTCCCGGAAACACATCTCTATTCTATTACATATATTGTAAATATTTTATTAGTTTTTATATATATTCTTTTAAGTTATAAATTTTGAAAAAATTATACTTAATAAAGTATAAATAAAAGAAATTTAAATTCATAAATTTATTGTCACAACTTTGATGGGCCTGAGAATACTCCAGCAAATAGCAACGACCATGAGGAAAGTGTCATTACAATATAGGTTTGATAAAAGTTTGGATTCATTTGTATATTGTCATATATTATAATATACTTAATATATCATTATATCATAATATGTGTGTGAACCACACCTAATTATAAGTATATTGTAAAACTCTCTTTTAGTTTTTAAGACAATTATTATAATTTTAGATTTTAAGATTTTTGAGAAATAAATAAAGAGTGAGTTATAAATGGACTGCAGAAGAGTGCGTTTCGTTTCAGCTCCAACTTAACTGGCGCCCGAGCAATCGTTGAAAAATAATAAAATTTGTATAAATAATTAATTAAAATAATTAAAAGACTGTAAAAAAATAATTGTATATAAAATTTAAAAAGAAAAAATAAAAAACATAAAATAAAAACATTTTTATTTTCAAAAACGTGTTCACGTGCAAAAGCATGGTAATAACCTTGAAAAGAAAAAACTATTTACCCGTAATAATAAATACAACAACAACTGCAACCCTGCATAATTATTCAAAAAAAAAAAAAAGCCGAACGTGAATAAAATTAAAATAATCGAATTAAAATTAAAAGATAGCAAATTATAAAATCGGTGATGCCGTAGTGCGAAATACCTACCTGGTGACGAGGATAAAAATAATAAAAAAATTTTTTCTTTATTTTCGATTGCTTTAAGGAAAGCAAAATGAATAGAAGTTTTTGATTTCAAATTTCTAAATTCGAATTTCGGCGGAATTTCAATTAAAAAATTATGCAATTCAAATATTAATAACTATGAAACATTAATTAACTGTTCAATAAAAACTCAGTAAAAAATGACATGATAAAATTTTATTTCAAAGTGTGTAAAAACGAATTTCTTGAAAAATAAATGAAAAAGAGAAATTTCAGTAAAAAATGAAACAATAAAAAAAAACAACAATAAGTTGGAAAGAACTTGAATATTTTGTAAAAAAATATTACAGAGTGAATTTTGTTTGCAAAGTGTGAAGTGGAGTTGGCGAGAGGAAAATACAGCACGAGCACAGCGAAGCTGAAAACGATTATTAAATTGAATGGTTGATTGAAGGAAAAAAGGGAAAAAGCTATTGATTTGATTATTGAAAAATATAAATTAAACGTTAAACTTAACTTTAAGCTTAATAGAGATATAGTTAACAATTTTTTTTTCTTTTTCTAAATATAAAATCATTCTGATAAATTATTATATTAAGAAAATCATTTTTTTTTACCTTGTACATTTTAAGTAATATTATTAATTTGATTTAATCTTAGTAATATAATTTAATTTACAACCATATTGGTCTTATACATAAATCTATAAAAGTATTCTTTATAAAATGAATTCTAATGTTGCACAGAACTTTCAACTAATTCTGACTTGTATAAATGGCATTACTGAATTTGATGGTACTGACATAAATCAGCTACCAGATTTTATTAATACGGTAGAAAATTTGTTACCATCTTTAGAGAATTTTGACGAAACTTACAAAAAAATTTTGTTTAATTACCTTAAAAATAGATGCACAGGTCGGACTAGGGAAATAATACATCGAAATGCAGAAATACGGGATTGGGGTGATTTAAAACCAATTCTTTTAGCGAACTTTGGTGAAAAGAAAACCACAGTTGAATTAATGGATGAATTAAAAACGATTCGACTGGACTCAACAATAGAAAATTACCATTTTAAAATTAATAAGATTAGAAATCGACTACATAATAGAAGGCTCACTCACAATGAATTACACTTTTCATCAACAGAAATAAATCGTATAGCATTAAAAGTATTCACAAAACATTTGCCTGAACCAACTAAAACTATGATATTTTCTAGAAACCCAAACTCTCTCGAAGAAGCATTTAAAGTTATTGTAGAAGCACGGCACCAGTCGTATACAGCATTAGGCCCATATAATTTGAGTCAACAACGCCCTACAAACAGAATTAATTTTAGTGATAATTATAGAAACACAAACAATAATTCGAGAATATTACCACAAGGGTACCAATCCACAAGGTCTAATAATTCAGAAACAAGGCCAAAACAATATCAATCTTTTCCAAGAAATTATTATAATGGATCGTCAGAAATGCCTGGTCAAAGGCAAACGTATAGATATGGATTCAATAATGATTCAAGAGTAGCACCACAATATTATCAACCGTTAAGATATATTGATCGTACATCCGGAGTGTCTAAAACACAAACTAGAACATCCAGGCATTCAAGTCAAATCAATAAACCTGAACCCATGGATATAGGAAATTCATCCCTAAATTTTTACATGGACGGGAAAAACAATTACCCTATATAATAATTGAGACGCACATAAGAAAACTATGTTTCATAATTGATACCGGAGCAGAGTTCAGTTTGATTAATGAAAATATTTGTAATCCAAAATGGAAAACTAGAGTAGACGTAAATATAACAGCTTTTGGCAATGAGTTTCAAATACAAAAATTATGTAAATTTCCAATTTTTAAAAAATTTAGAGAAGATGGTTACCTGTGCGAATTTCTTGAATGCAATTTTAATAGAAATTTTTATGGTCTTATAGGGAATAATATTTTAACAGATTTAAATTTTGTAATAGATTATCCAAATAGACAAGTGAGAACAACTAAAACTGTACTAAACCTTTTTATGAACAAAGAAGAAGAAACTAGCGAAATCAACAGTATAAAATTATTTACTAATACATTAGAATACACATTTGACAAAATTAAAACTGAACATTTAAATAAGAAAAATTCAGAAATACTTAAGTCAATTATTGCTAAAAATTATAAAGTTTTTGACAATGATATTAATGGCAAATTCTCTTTTACAAATGAAATCAAGCACAGAATAATAACAAAAAATGATGTACCAATTTACTCAAAAGCATACAGATACCCCCAAATACATAAAAATGAAATTGATAAGCAAATAAAAGAAATGTTAGATCAGGGAATAATCCAAGAATCGCATAGTCCATATAATAGTCCTATTTGGATAGTGCCTAAAAAAGATCAGTGCAATGAGAAAAAATGGCGTATAGTAGTTGACTATCGCAAACTTAATGATATAACAATTGAAGACAGATTTCCAATTCCAAATATGGACGACATATTTGACAAATTAGGAGATTGTAAATTCTTCTCAACATTGGATCTGGCAAAAGGATTTCACCAGCTTGAAATGCATCCAGATGATATATCAAAAACTGCATTCTCAACTGCGTATGGGCACTACGAGTTCTTGCGTATGCCATTTGGCCTGCGAAACGCTCCTTCCACATTTCCAAGATTAATGAATCGTGTTTTAAAAGAATTTATTGGGAAAAATTGTCTTGTTTATTTAGACGATATAATCATTTTTTCTTCAAGCGTAGAAGAACATTTTGACTCACTTAATAAAATTTTAAATTGCCTTGGTAAATATAATCTGCAAGTTCAGTTAAACAAGTGCACATTTTTAGTTCAAGAGACAGAATATTTAGGACATTTAATCACATCTAAAGGGATAAAACCTAACCCCATCAAAGTTGATGCTATAAACGGGATTGAATTACCCAAAACCCAAACAGAAATTAAGTCATTCTTAGGTATAACAGGATTCTTTAGAAAATTCATAAAAGATTATGCGAAAATAGCATGTCCGCTTATCAAATATTTAAAAAAAAATACTAAAATTAATATAAAAGATCAAGAATATAAAGACGCATTTGAAAAACTTAAAACTCTTCTTAAATCTGACCCTATTCTCGTTCCACCCGATTTCAATAAAAAATTCACCCTTATTATAGATGCGAGTAACCTTGCGCTTGGTGCAATACTCATGCAAAATGGTAGAGCAATTTGTTATGCTAGTCGTGCACTAAAACCTAATGAAAACAACTATAGTACTATTGAGAAAGAGCTCTTAGGAATTGTTTGGGCAACAAAACATTTTCGCCCATATTTGTTTGGTCGCAAGTTTTCAATTCAGACAGATCATAGACCACTTTATAGCGGGTTTCTGTATTTGAACGTATTTGAAAACACAGAGGCTATATCTAAATTATAAAATTATTTATTGTGTTCTGCTTATTTTCTTAATCAGAAAACTGAAAACTTCTTCTTCGAATATAATTTTCTTACTGAATTTTTGCAAGTTTTGTGTTGTCAATATATTTAAATTATAATCCAGTTTACTGTGATTATCGAGAATATCGACAGCTACAACTTATTTGGCTTAGCAATTTGAAAGAACCGAATTCTAAGTTACAGAGATGGAAGATTGAACTTAATGAATATGACTTTGACATATCACACATCAAAGGAAAAGAAAATGTCGTAGCAGATGGGCTCAGTAGACATGTAAAAGAGAAAAATATAAACGAATTCTATATTAACTTAAATGAACTGTTTAATGAAGACATCGAAACTGTTCACAGTGCAGATACTGACAGTGCGCACTTCATTAGCATTTCAGAAAAGCCACTCAATCTATTTAAAAGACAAATATTTTTGCAGAAATCGAAAAGGGAGTATTTTAAAACAAAAATTTTATACAAAAGGAAAACTAGAGAAATAATTGGGGTTTCATCAAATAGTGATCTTTTACAAATAATGCAAGATAAATTGCCTGAAAAAGGATTAATTGTAGTATACTGTAGCGATAATCAATTATATTTACAATTTCAAGAACTGTACTCAAAATACTTTGCAAATAACACCAAGTTACGAGTATTAAAATCGAACACGTTACTGGAAGATATTACTGATAGGGACAAATTACTTAATATAATCGAAGAGGAGCATGCTAGAAATAATCATAGAGGTGTTAATGAAATATTTTCAGAGCTGAAACTAAAGTATTACTACCCTGATTTTCTAAAAACAATACAAAAATTTATCAATAACTGCGATATATGTAATCTGGCCAAATATGATAGGCAGCCACTGAAACACTGTCTTAATATAACAGAAACTCCACGTTGTCACAATGAAATCGTTCATTTTGATATTTGGTATCCCCAAAGAAATGTTATGTACTTAACCAGTATTGACAAGCTCACGAGCTCATATCTTTTAGGTTTACAACCACGTATAAAAAATCAGGTAATAGTGACATAGAGAGGTTACATCTCACTCTGAACGAACATATCAGGTTATTTAACGCCGACGTAGACAACAAGGATGGTATAAATGAGAAAGTATTTAAATCTATTACCCTATACAATAACACTATACATTCTACTACAAAAAAAATGCCTATAGATCTTATAAATAATTTAATATCTAAAGAAGAACTTTTTAACTTATCTGACCAAATACATAAAAATAAAGTAAACAAAATTAAGACAATAAACATAAAGAAGAACAATGTTAATACCGAGCAAAATTTGAAAATCAATTTGTAGATAATAATAGAGTCATTAAGTTAGAACCAAAATATAAAAAAATTACTAATTACAGGAAAGAAGGGAATCACATATTGCCAAATAAAAATAAATTTAAAAAATATATAAAACACAAGTAAAGCGAAAGTTTAAATTTCAAAACAATAATAATAATTAATAACATTAAAATTTAAATATGATTTTGTAATTTAATTAGATTAATTGAAATAAACGTTCAACAGGGACTGTTGAATGTAGGGGTGAGGGTGTCATATATTATAATATACTTAATATATCATTATATCATAATATGTGTGTGAACCACACCTAATTATAAGTATATTGTAAAACTCTCTTTTAGTTTTTAAGACAATTATTATAATTTTAGATTTTAAGATTTTTGAGAAATAAATAAAGAGTGAGTTATAAATGGACTGCAGAAGAGTGCGTTTCGTTTCAGCTCCAACTTAACTATATTCCTTAACAGTACTCACAGTAGTAGCACAAGTTTGTACTATACATTACTGTACTGTGATAAACTGTCAAAGTTAAAATTAACTTGATTTTGTAGAAATCACGATTCAATTTTGTTTTTAGCTGTCAAAATTCCTATACAAATCTTCATGAATTGAACTTCTTTTGCTACCGAAATCAAGAATAATTTGAAATGAAAACTAAAATTACAATCAAAACATGTGTGTGAATCCAATTCTAAGTAAACCAGCACTGTTGCTTCATGTGCTATTCTGAAACTAAGCGGTTATCTGTTTGCAATATCCATTCCAGCACACTATATTTCGTGTATCCAAATGATTTTTTAGCGAAGGACTCCACACTTTGCTAATTACCAAAAACACGAATAATAAACAATGATCGCAAACTTTATTTAAATTTTCGAAGAACCAAATCAGAAACGTTATCAATCAAATTAAAAACTGAAAATATTTAAAATTGAATTTTGCATTCAATTTCAGTAAACTCATGGCCTACTGGTGTCGCGACAGTACACCGTTACCTCTCTTCCGCGACAAACAATCGAGCTTGCGCAGATCCACTCGAAGAAAAACGTGCTTTTAATTGATAACGCCATGCGGAACATACACAGACGGGTGACAGTGTCTACTAGCTTCAACGGGTTTAAAATTCGCTAACGCCCTTCCAAAACCAGACGAAATCAATCTCCGGCGATTTCTGCTTGAAGTCCGAAAGCATCTGCTCCAGAACACAAATAGGATTTCCAAACAACATATCCGAAGGACTAGCATTTAGATTTAGCTTCGGTGTCGTTTGCAATCCCAACAGCACAAGCGGAAGAGACTGCGTCCAACTGCTTGAGGAATGACACCGGATGGCCGCTTTCAATGTTCTATGGAAACGCTCGACCATGCCATTTGCTTGAGGATGATATGCCGTGGAATGAAAATGCTTCACCTCAAGCAATCTCGTCAGTTCGCGAAATACAGTAGACTCAAACTGCCGACCCAACTCAGTGGTAATAGCCTGCGGAGAGCCAAAACTTGCCACCCAACCGTCGATAAAAGCCACTGCAACTTCCCCTGCCGTAATGCCCGCCAGAGTGACAGCAACAGGCCACAGAGAAAAACGATCGACGCAAATCAAACAATAACGCTCCCCTGAGACAAAGGCAATGAGCTCACAATGTCGACATGAACATTCTGGAACCGAACATCAATATTAACAAACGAACCAATTAGTATTTTAGTATGCCGCTGGACCTTGAACTTTTGACATGCAATGCAACTACGCATAAACACTGCCACATCTTTAACCAACCTAGGCCAAGCATACATTTATCCTATTACAGGATATTGATTTTGATATTGATATTAATTTTGATGCCAGCGTATTGTTGTTTGATGTTTTCTGTAGTTTTCTGTTGATTTCCTTTCTTCTATACCTGTTGTAAAAAGGTTATCAATGTATAATGTACACGCCTATACAAGTTTAAGTGACAAAGGATAAACGTGTTCACACTTATGCAAGGATTTGGTAGCAAATTATAAACGTGTTCACGCTTATATATTTTGCTGGGGATAAAGATATATATATAAATAAAAAAAAATAGAAAGGTGCTTTTTTATACTTAGGACGTGTGCGAGTTAGGCTAAGTTGATGCTAAACCAATTGGGAGATTTTTTAGGATTTTTTGCACTGCACACATTTAGCCATTTATCAACACGTATCGACAAATCACTATATTATCGGCACAACTTAGAATTCCCCTCCTTTAGAACGCAACTTAGCCTAACTCGCACACGACCTTAGTTCCGTGTATATCGGTACTCTGGTAATGTCTCTGAATGCTTCTGCGTGCTCCTGTCCCCTTGGCGAGTCGATCACTAACTCCGATGACTTCAACTGTCGATCACTAACCATCTTTTCTAAGTAAATGCGTCTTCTTATATACGCATTCGACCAAACTGTAGCGCAAAGCTTAATTTACAGCTGGTCAATTTTTCAATTTTTGTACAAAGTTCTTTGCACAAAAACTCTTTTTGACATTTCTTGTTTTGTTTTTCTTTTAAATGTGCTATCTTTTACTCAGTGTCAGTGCTTAATATTTATATTAATTAAAATTAAAATTAATATTAAAAGTATTAAAATATTTAATATATAAATAATAAATAAATAAGGTGGGTGTATTATTTATTTGTTTAAATATATTTTATATTCCTTGCATTTTCAATGTATTCTTAGGTTTATTCATGTAGTCCAGTTACGTGCATGCGGGGGTGGATTTATGGTAAGTTATTTACCTTTAATAATAACAATTAAAAATTAACCAGTTTTTTTATTGCAGATATCCGAATTTATGTAGGTTGGAAATTAGTCAAAATTTCCATCCTTAAATGTTCAACCTTAATAACTAAACCCATACGATTTGCGCTCATAGTGCCTAAATCACGATATTCATTTGCCAGTTCAGCATAGACTGAAACTGAACTACACACACGCACAGTATCTTCTTGTGACAAAGCAGTCTTACCCTTCATCACCAAAGTCGTCTTCGAATCAACTAATCGCTTCCGTTTTAAGTCCACCAACAAATAATAGTCGGCTCCAACAATAGGACAGCTAAAATGCGCAATTACGAACATCCACGGGAAATCCCTACATAAACCCAAAGAGAAAAACATCTGACGCTCGCCAAATGTTCGAATTGGCGTACCATTGGCGGCAAATAAATGAGTTGATGAGGCACTGCTAGCTCTTTGCTTCGAACGTCAGAACGATTTCGGTAAAACTGATTTGTCAGCGCCAGTATCAATGAGGAAAACAGCCGATGTGGCAGGATCTTTAATGCTAAGTCGAGCAATACGAACACTATCCCCTTCTCGGCTCGACGACGTAGAATTGGTGACTAGTTTTTTGGCTTCAGAGAGCTTGCTGCAAAACTACAGGGCTGCCGGCAAGCATTAGCCCTAACACCAAATTTTTCGTGATACCAGCACCAATCTGGTTGACTTCCTGGTCGGGAACGAGTTCGCGTATGCTTCCTCGATAAAGAACGACCTTGCACTGACTCGCCACGGCGTACATCCAAACGACTTAGAAGCTACTTGATTTGCTCAAGTCGTCGTAAAATCAAAGCATTGTTGGAATAGACCGGACACCCAGAGACTGACGCTACGGCAACCTGTTGAAAATCGCACACCTCGCAGATGCGGTCTGCTAATTTCGCTAGTTCTGCCATTGCCACATTCGATGCTGTAGAATAGCGCGCACTTGTGGTAGCAAAAGCTGCAACCAAAGAGACTTAAGGAACTCATTGCTCACCTTGTCTTTAGCTAACGCTGTCAACTCCGTCAGCAACTGTGTTGGCCATCTGTCACTAAGTTCAACTTCTGACAGCAACCGTTGAACCTTCCGCTGCTCGCTCTTACTGTTTCAAATTAGCGTACTTTCCAGTTGCAGAAGGATGAAGCACCGCATCACCCGCATCGGCCACGGCTCTTGACTCAATCGCTGCCACCACCTTGTTGAACTGTGTGACGTCACTCGAGATGTCAGCTACTGCGAATTGCGCCTCGATCTGAGCAAACCAAGTCTCCATTCGCTCGTGGCAAAACGGTGGCACCTTCACTGCCACGCGGTTTACGCCACTTCCACAGCCAGCTCTTTCACTATCGGCATCCATCACTACACCTTCGTCTGTAACCAACATCACGGTTCCGAAATTTGATATTTTACTCGGGAATTCATAATTCTTTAATTTTAACTTTTTCAGATCATGTCGGGGTCACCAATTTAGCAAAGAATTCCACACTTTGCTAATCAATAAAAACACGAATAATTAACAATGATAGCAAACTTTATTCAAATTTTCTAAAAGCAAAATCGAAAACGTTTTTCTCAATTAAATTAAAAACTGAAAATATTTAAAATTGAATTTTGTGTTTCAATTTCAGTAAACTCATAGCCTACTGATGTCGCCACAGTTTAATAGCTTTTATATATCAGTTTATTTTCCTGCTGTTTAAATATTTCAGCAACCATTGTCATATTTTGGGTATCTTATAAATTTTTTATATGTGTTGTAGATGCATTGAAAAACAAGAACATTTGTAGTGGATGTTTTGTTTTCCATTTTTAAGTATCTACTCTTAAGGGTCTGTGATCCACACTGCAGAATACGTTCAATTTGTAAATTCCATTACTTAGTAGCTTGACAGAAAATGGTTCTTTTACAACTTTTTGGATTTCGATATAAATGTCGACATACTTTTGCCAAGCTAAAAAGATGTGTACAGATATAATCTGTGGTAGACGTGTAGTACTTTTAGCTGTAAGGCTTTGATAAGGCTTTGTAGGTTCATCAAAAACTACAAATACAAAAGAAAGACGAAGTCTTTACCTGGATCAGTTACTCCATGCATTCTGTATGAGTTTACAAAAACAACTACCTTATACACAAAAGCCTTTTAGTTTGCTTTTTTATTAAAAATAAATAGCCCGACGTGCAAATTATTTGGTTTTAAAAAATAAGTTACTCTCAAAGACTTTTAAGTGTTTAAAAAATAATAGTTATTTTGGAGTTTCATGTTTTTAAGTTAAATATATGTTAATAGTTATTTTTGTGTTTTAAAATAAAAAGCAGAATGTACGTTGATATGTAAAAGGCACATGATATTAGGGGTATTCAGGCAACTGATTAGTTGCTTAGTTGATTCAAAAACTTCATATAAAAAAAATTTAGCATTTGATGTTAATCAGTTACTAGTTTGTTGTGTGTAAATGCCTTGGCAGCACTCGCATCAACAGCAAAAACGAAACATACGTTAACAGTGAAAATTTTTTACACACAATTCAAACAGCTGAGAGAGATAGCAAACAAATTTCTATACAAAAGTTCATTTTAAGTTATTATTACGACACTTAGGACTGGCAGCACTATTAATCAAATTTGTACTAATCTGAGAATCACCGAAATAGTTGATTCTCTGCTTGGTTTCATTTTTGTGTGCAAATTTTTGTTGTAATCAACTACTAAGCAACTAATCAGTTGCCTGAATACCCCTATTATTTTAGAAAAATATGATATACGATCAACTTAAATATTAGTTTTGGAGTTTTGTTTTAAAAGGCAAATAATAAGATTTATTATTTGATTTTTATTTATTTTTTAATAATAAATGTATAATTAATGCTTTAATAAATGTATTAATAATAAATTAATAATATATACTGCTAAAAAGTCAATAACAGAGATGAAATTGCTTGCAATAAGAATTAGTTGAGCAATTTGACAATTTGTCTTAGTTTAAAATATTGACGATCTGCATCCTCAATTTTTTCAGTTGCAGTACACTTGGTATTACAGAATTTATATAGATCACAAACGTACCAAAATTGTTAGGATTTTGTCTACATTATGATTCTGAACAATTTATTTCGTTTTCTGATTGCATTATCACACTATACAACAGTAAAGTGTGGATATAAAGCTACCTTAACGTTCCTATAGCACTTCTATTGGTCAACCATATGCCCTGTGACAAACAGAAACTAATAAATATAAAGCAGAGAGGTATGTGCCGTCTTTAAGCACACAGCATACCTATAGGTAGATGTAGGTTTCTCAATGTCATTAACTAGGTTTTAGCAATATATTCATTATTTTCTTTGCAAATATTATTTTATGCGTACAGTTTTGTTGCGGACTTCTTTCAAATATATCTAAAATGTTCGTATATCTACGTCATTTTGATTTCTGGAATCAAACTTAACGTATTTGTAGGATGAAGTAAGTTAAAAACAATCAAAATTCGATATTTTGATCAAATATACTAAAAATTATGGGTACATATGTATTAATTAAAATAAATTATCTAATTTTTGGGTTTCTGTTTAATGAACTCTATGGAACAAAAATTACTGTGGTCATTTCCTTTCATTTGGTGTATAAAACTCTTAAAACCGTTTAGTGAAAACAAGCATTCGGTTCCTACATGTCCTCTCGCACGAAAATAAAAAAACTCTTCGTCAAAATTTTGAAAACCGCTGACAGCCTTTATTTTCAGATTTAGCGAACCAAAACATCATTTCTAAATATCATTAGTAATGCTCCTTCCAGTATCCAATGACTGGATATTGAACAGTCAGTTTTAATGGGTATGGATGCGACTTGAGGATTATCTTCGCTCCATATATGGAAATAAGCTTATTGACGCAGCCGTTTAACCAGAAATAAGCTTAATCACTGAACAGAATTCTTCGATAAAAATGCTTCTCTTCGGTCTGTTTCAAATAAGTCCAATTAGCAAAAATGCGACGCAAAAGATTGTGTTTTGGCTTCACGCACGAGCTGTATCTTATAGACATGCAAGTCAAAATCCTTACGTAAAATTTCCCACAAAACATATGGGTCATTCTTTTACAAACCAGACGGAATATGGTAAAAAATGACCTCATGATCACTGATTTGGTTAAAATGTTTTTTTTAAGCTCTTTTCATAAAATAAGAAGAACCGTATCTCGGGAAAAAATTTTGTAATTTTTTTCCTAGGAGATATGGACCCATGGTGTGTTGAGAATTGACATTGTAGACATATTTTCAAATGGCTATATCACAGACTCAATAAATGGTAGGAATTTGAAATTTACTGCGTTTTAAAGATAATTGATTGAACTTTTAAGAAATTGTTTAAGCAATTAAGATTGTTTATAATTGTAATATTAATATAATATTATAATAACAATATTATACGTTAAATTTCAACAAAAAATTTCCCCAGAATTTTGATTTTTTTTGTTTTATTTAGATTCAGTTCTAAATTTTACTGTGAAATAAAAATTTCCAAGACCACAGTATTTTTTGAAATTATTATAAATTTTTTCTCTCGCATAACGAAATGTTACAAATACTCTTATATAATATTTTTGATTTCGATTAATAATAAAATTCTACATAAAACTCGAAAAAGTCAAGACAATGTTGTCATTAGAAGTACTTTTAAAAAATTAATTTATCCTTCACATTACACCAAACATATATACACGATTTTTCAGTCAAAAAAAAAAAGGAATATGTCACATAATTTTTTTTTGTTTTGATTTAAATTAACCAAAAATTTTACTTCAAAAATAAATGTTTCCTGTGTGGCATTCATTTTAGAAGTAATTAAAAAAAAATTAAAAACTATGCAAAAATGTTTACTTTTTCTTAATTTATTTCTAAATCGAATGTATATCAAATTCTATATAAAATACTAACATTTTAAATCAGTTTAGCATCATCTCTATTTCTAAATTACAAACTTTAATATAATTGAACCGTTTTATGAACTTTTTTCTTATATTAAAAAATTAAAAAACGAATTAATTCCGCACTAACTGAACTGCCCACTAACTGCAGCACATAATTGTTGTTGATTCAATAACTATGCTCCTAAAATCTTTAGAGTTAGGTTTTAAGCAGAATATAGACGATGCTACATGTTTGCAGACAAGGTATGCGTGCTACTAAATCGCACCGTCTATATTCAAGTTCGCATACCAAATTTCGGTCTGAGACATGCATGCGGTAAAATTAAAACTTTTCAATTATTTGTTAAGTTTACACACATGTCTACTTGTGAGCGTCAGACGAGCAAAGATCGGGAAAAAATTGTAAAGTAATTGAAAAAGTTTTTATTAGACATAATTTATTTTTTTTAAAAGAAGCAAATTTGAAAAAAAGTGCTGCAAACAATTATTAAAGAAGTTTATATATTTTAAAAATTATTTTGTGATAAAAACATTTTTTAAGTAATTTTTTATATTTTAAAAATGATGTAAATAAAAATATTAAAATGCAACATTTTAAAGAATTAAATGAAAAATAATTTTAAGAAATTGTTTCTAAGAATCATGAAATCTTTATATAATGAAATAAATAACATATTGCTATTATCATCTCAATTCCTTCAGTTTCGATTACTCTTTTGAATTCTGTATTTGCTCCGCTGTTGTTCTGAACGCTGTTGAAAATAAATCAAAATAAAGTATGCATACGTTGTTTCTAAGTGTATAGCAAAGCGCATACTAGAAGTTGCATCGTCTATATTATACTTTACTCGCAAAAAAATTTTAAGACTAAAGTTTTGATATTTTACATAACACAACAAAACACATATGTCAAACAAAAGCATTCAACATATCTTAAAGGTGCTGCCAATTTCTTGGAACCAGACTATACAAAACACTGTAATGTGCTAGTATTTCATACACTATAATAGCAGTTATATGCTATATAACTTAGTACTTTCCTTTTAAACAATTTTTTGCGTCTGTGTAACTTGAGCTTAAGTATATAGTACGATTACATAACTGATTTCGAATAATGCCTTAAATTTTTTTTTACAGTGTATTATAATATTTAGTTGTCAAACTGTATGACGTCATTCCATAGGTAGGAATTTTATTTGTGTAGTGTTAATGTTTGAAAGGTTAATTTATTAAACTCTTGTATTAGTCGAAAGCGATGGTTTTAACTTTAGTAATCAAAATTCTAACGTTAAAATTTTTCTTATTTTAAAAGTGTATGTAGTATTGCATGACTTGTATTAATTTTTAAACATAATACAGTATAAAATATAAAAAAATATAAATTCTAAGTATATATATTGTAATATGAAAGCAATAAACAATAAATTAAACACTGGTGGTATATAGCTATCTATATTATAAAACAAGTTCATAATAAAAAAATATTTTTTTTAAATTTGCATTCGCCTTGTATTAAAATTGTGAGCAATATCTGTTTGTATGAAATAGGAAGATTGTGATGTATAAAAATCAAAATTCATGTACCATGCAAGTATGTGTATACTAGTGAAGTTATGGAGAAAAAAATAATTGCGGCATAGCAATAATGGTCTTAGTTTTGTAAAAAGAGTTGTTTCCGTGCGTTATTTGAAACAGTAAAGAAAGATAAATTTTGTGAAAATAATTTTTTTTGTGTAATTAGTTTGCAAGTATACGTTTAAATATAATCGAACCACCGGAGAATATACTCTTTTTATTGTGATATTACTTGCAAATAGCATTAATAATTTTATCGAATGCAAATAGCATTAATAATTTATCTGGTATGTGAAATTACTTTCACGTATTAACTTTAGTTATTTCATATATTAAAAATGAATGACAAGCAGCAATAATTGTACAAAATTCTGCGTAAAAATCTGCTGCACGGGCAGTGATGTCATAGCACATATGTATGAAATGTAGCCAATTAGAAAAAATTTTCGATTATGTACATGTATACAAATGAAGCAGTTATTGAAATAAATAAACATGTTTTGACATAACTATCAATTTAAAAGTGTGTGTTCAAATTATATAAATTTAGTTTTCAACTATAAGAGGAATCAGAAAATCAGTTTTTAATCATTATTATAAACAATTTTGCGTTGCATATTTTTGTTATGGCAATATTGTGTTTATTCAATGTTTATATATACTCTAATGGACAGTAGTAATTACTTGCGAGTACGAGGGTCGAATTAAATTCCGTCAAATGAAAATTTCCGAAAATGAAATTGGATTGAATAGCTATTGGAATTACATTTATTAGATTTGTTGTTTTAAAATTATCTACGATAAATTTCTTACTTAAGCTTTAAAATATTTACAAAAGTTTTCCTTAAAATACTTGTTAGCTTTTACATATGGGTGTAAACATTCTCATAAAACTCAGTGAGAAATTAAGGATAATATGATGTGATTAAATAAATACCGAATTAATGGCACAGGTACACACATATGTATCAATCATTTCTTTATTCCATTTATGTTGTATAACACCGTATATGCATTTTAAGCAACACTATAAAATTCAATTTGTATATACATTTCTTACAACCTAAATAGTTATGTTGATTAGTAAAACAAACTATTGATCAAAATTATTGTGAATTTATGGCAGTAAATACTATTGAAATTGTTTAATTATTAAGGGAGTAGTTAACCATATATATATATATATATGTATTGGCGAAGCAAGTGTAAAATTTAATCAATCAAACAATTTATAAGTTGTTGATGTCTATACGATGCATAAAGCGCAATTATCTGTATTGTCTGTATATCTGACTGTCGAAGTAATTGTTGGAAAGTTTAAAGTTGGATTAGTTGAAGTGGACATACACAACCTAGAAAACGTGAACGTCAAAATAACCAAGAAGGACTACTTGTGACTATAATACAACACAAAATAAAAAGCCAACTCAAGTTTAATACGAATATCGAAATTTATTATAAATATATTTTTTTTTTATTACATTTAAAAGTAAAAGAATAATTTGAAAACAAATATATAAATAATATATGCAATATAATTTGTATAAATATATGCAATATATTTATATTTAATATATACATAATTTAATTTCTTAAATTCATATTTATAATATATGATCGTTTAATTTAATAATTTCTTAAATACGATCTGTACGATGTTGTTCCTTTCTGTTACCTTCACTAACATTTGCTTGCTTGTAATTGATTTGGAAGGATCCTACAATCTATTATTTTCATTATAAGTTGTAATAAATTTATCCTTAACTCAGCACAAAAAGATCGCTGAATGAAACATTTATGTGAGATATTGGCAACATTTAGTGCAAGATGTATTGCTTCTAAACATTCAGACATGATCGCAAACTTTTGCGCGAAGTTTATTTTTATTAACAGCAAATGATGTAATTTATATTTAAAAAAAAAATAAATCAGGATAAATTCCAGCATTTATATAAATACTAAGTGGGCTGAATGTTGTCATGCATTTGTTATTTTAATGTATAAATTACGTAACTAATTTAAAATTACTTTAAATTTTAATTCAATTAAACTCATTTTGTATGCTAAAATCCGTGCAATCCGTACAAGTATTACTACATTTTTAATCAATTTTGTTTGATTAATTGTGATTTAATGTTGACAAAGCTACTATACCCTAGTAACATAATGTAACCTTTGGTACAAAGTATAAAATCTTCAGTAATTTAATAGCTATAGAATTTTGTCCGCTTAAAATCGAATTTAATACTTATTGTCCCTAATTAATACCATTTCAATTAATTTTATAGAATTTAACGGGTGCATTCTTTCTGCAATTCGCATGTTATTGTAGTCCTTTGTTTTTTGATTTTATTATCCATTGTGCTCTTTATTTTGTTATTTAGTTATACTTTTCTTTTTGTTGTTTAAAACTCTGCGATTCCAGAAATTTTCATCGATACTTTTATTTTTGCCTTAAGGATGTATTGAACTCTTTGGGTATTCTTAAAAAATTGACAATTATTGTCCTGCATGACAATAAGCATCAAATATAGTCATCACAAATAAAACTAAAGTGAAGCTTTTTTGTTGTTGCCCTTAATGTTTCAGTTCACTACCAAAAAAAATTACATTGTTTCATAACCGGTATACAGGTTTCGTTTACTTATATTATATTTTCTTGTTAAGTTCTGAAGCAGTCAACAGAAATAATCAGTGCATATTGTACATTTACAGAATACAAAAACTAATTTACAAATGTGTACTGACCACTATAAAATGTAGTGCAGTAGAGGCTCACAAATTGGAATCACTTGGTTTTTCGGGTGGTTCGACTTTGTGAAAAGTTCTAACTTATTATTTACTTGGTTATTGTTACTTTGTGAGCCATCCATCTCCTGCTTTGAACTCTGGTGCATTTGTATCAGGATATACAGTGTTGTGCATAACAAAAGCAACCAAAATTTGCCCATCAAATAAATAAGTTTTTTGTCTACTTTTTACTTTTCATTCAAAAATCTAAATACACAGTTTTATTTGTTATTGTATTAGCTATTATAAAAAAACAACAAAATCTACAATTCTTCATAACGGGTTAATTAATTCACACAAATAATAAAATATTGCGAAATGCGGCTGTGCAAAACAATAGCAACTGAGACAAGATCAATGATAGATCTATGACCAAAGTGCATTCTAGCAAGATATTTTTTTGATTTTTTGCATTTTTATGCTGTGATTTATGTTTTTAAGCAAATTAGAACATAAACACAGAATAGTTCAATATTAAATCATGTAATGGAAGTACGTTTTTATCATGGCTCGTGACAAGTATACTTTGAAGTTTAAAGAAGCAAGAATTGAAAAATATTTAAATGGCAGTGCTGAAATGAAATAGCCAAAATATTTAAAATTAATTAGTTTATTGTTTCGCAGCTTATAAAAAAATATAATTTAACAAAATACCGTTAAAACTGTTTATTTGGGTGAAGCCTCTCTTAAGATTACTTGTAGAATTGATCGAAACATCTTAAGAATTACAAAAGAAACAACCATTCGTGTAGTTGAAAAAGGTCGTAGCCGAGCTTAAACAAGGTGTTGACTCTAGTACTCTACACAGGCTTACTCTCGAAGCCGGTTTCAAAAGTTACAGACCAGTCAAAAAACCAATGTTGACTAAAAAGCACGAGCAAAAGAGGTAGATTTTTGTTTTGCTTTTTAATTAATATTAATATACTTCATTTAGATCAAATTTAAGTGGAATCACTTAAATTAGACTCTTACTAAATGGAAAATAATTTTTTTCAGCAATAAATCAAAATTTAACATCTTTAATTCTGATGGGATATGCACAGTACGTCGCGAAAATGAAAAACGTTTGTATTCGCGTAACTGCCAAGCGACTGTGAAGCATGGGCGTGGGTCAGTAATAATTTGAGCGTTCTTTTCAGGATTTAGACTAAGATCTTTTCATGAAATTCATCAAATAATAGCCCAACATGTGTACAAAAAAATTTTAGAAAGCCATATGGTATCCCATGGCGGATGAGAAATGTCACTCCGACGGGTATATCAGTACGATAACGACCCAAAACACACCATAAAGCTGATAAGAGAATGGATTTTGAAAAATGGAATTCCAATTTTAGCCAGCCCAAACACCTGATTTTAATTCAATTGAGAACATTTTGGTATTCTCAAACGTCGTTTGGGGGTCGAAAAGTTTCCAAATGTTTGAGGTCATGAAAGATGAATGGTGTAAAATTCCAAATAGTTTTATTAACAATTTAATATCACCTATGACCCGTAGAAGTGCCCAAGTAATAGAAAGCAAAGGACTATACAAAATTTAGAAAAATAATACAAAAATTTAATATAATAAATAAAGTTGCTATTGTCCTGCACAGCCGCATTTCGCAATATCTCATTATTTTTGTGAATTATTTAACCCGTTATTTAGAATTGTAGATTTTGTTGTTTTTTTATAATAGCTAATATAAAAACAAATAAAACTCTGTATTTAAGTTTTTGAATGAAAAGTAAAAAGTAGACAAAAAACTGATTTATTTGATGGGCAAATTGTGGTTGCTTTTGTTATGCACAACACCACTGTATGTACTTCAGCAAAAATTATTTTAGCTTTCGTCTTTAATATTAGTGCACTAAGTGTACACTTCTTTTCAGGCTCATTAAGAAACCATTTAAATATTAAAAATATTTTTCCATCAAAGAATATTTGGCATCAAGCAAATATTTTTTGCTTCGTTTTTCATAAGTATCTGAAGCAGCAGCAATTACAGTTTCGTTTTTGGATTTAATGTGGTAGTAGATTTTGTCACATTGTAGTCCAAAGCTAAATTATTTGCTTGTACGCCCTTGTCAAGACTTTCTAATATCTCTGCTTTAGTTTTGCGAATATAACGTATTTTTTTACGCTTATTTTACATTTTTTTTATAATTTTCACTTTTAATCAAAAATGTATATCTCAGTACACCTCAACCAATTATAAAGCACTGCCTCATTAAATTGCGCATTTTGGGAATTCCTTCTTTTTTTTAAAAAAAAGTACAAACTGTAACAGGTATCAACTTACTAATTTATACAAAACTTAAAAAAAAGAACAAAAAAGAGAATTCGGTTGAAAATCAGGACCAAAAGTTCATTCGCCCCAAATTACCCTATTTTTTCATATTTTGTGCTACGCTATTGGTATTATTCGGACCTTCATTTGCACCCACTTTCTCTACTTTATAACGACCTTTCCCCAACTTTTCCACGATTCTGTATTAGAACCAAAAGGTCTCATTTTAGAGCTTTTAATCAAGAATACAAGAGATTTTTTCAACTGAGATTTTGAAAAATTTGTCTCCAAAAACATTAGACCGATCAAGAGGAACACTTTGTGTTTGTTTTCTATTGTATATACAGTATTGCATTCTCTTAAATTTGAACTGTAGATATTACCTTTGATATTGCAACTTTGAAAATTGACTACCGCGAAGAATGCAACTTTTGCTAATTATTTTCCTCTCTTGCAATTTAAATATTTTATTTGTCAGTTATGTGTATTTATTTGCTCTCCTTTACTCAATCATAAGAATTTGCGAACAATTTCTCAGTGTATAAGAATATATAATGTTTTTTCTCAACAAAACAGAGGTTACCAAATTTTCTATGAAAAATGTGTCGTGCTGAACAACTTGACATCGATTTAGACTTGGAAACTGACGACTGTGTACTTACACTTTAAATCAAAAAATAACGTGGCAATAAATGCACTTAACACATACATACAATGGACTGAGGAAAATTCCTTACAAAAGTTGTAATAATTAAAGATCTAAAAAATGAAGCAGTTACAATGAATCTTAATTGCAATAAAAAGCAAGCTGAAATAACAAATTATTATTATAAAGTGTGATTGCAATTATGTTGTTATAAATAAAAATTAGTAACCATGTTATTTTCTAATAAACTTTGTGTTAATGCTTCTTTATTTGCACTAAACAAACTAAACTCGATTATTGCAACACCCTCGAATTCTATCAGTTGCATTCATCGAGGCCATACTGTATGTGATATTTATTTTTTTTTATTAAAGAGTAGACGTGAAAATTGTCCAACAGCCGGTACTGCGGCCAGAAGAGACCTATTGTACCAGTTTCACTATTGATTAAACAAATCCCCTTAAAGTTTTGTGAATAAAGTCTAGAACTAAATCTAGAGAAGACTTCTTAATCTGCTCTGGTGACAGAAATTCTTTATGAAACAGGTTTCTTCTGTGCGTTATTAAAGCTGGACAACGAGCATTCCGAGTTAGCAGATAATTGTAGTTTATGAAAGTGATATTTCAGACCATAATGACTTGTAATGAAACCCGTTATCAACCTTAAATTACATTTTGAGAATTTAAGAATTGCTTTGTCTGAGTCCTAGAAAGTTTACCCAGTACTCCAGCCGCATATGATATTCCATTTCCTCGATAATCTGTTTTGTACTGGCCCAGTTTATTCCACAAAAGGGTTGAGGGCCTATAAAAGCAGTTTTTGATGTAGTTCTGGCTAGCTCATCAGCTTCTTCATTTTCCAAAACTCCTTTGTGACCCGGAACCCAGTAAAGGCTTACCTTATTCCGAGCTGTAAGTGATTGCAGAAGCTCGTAACACTCTAGGATCTGTTTTGATTTGAAAGTCCAAGAAGAAGTGCTCCACCCACAGGTGCCCGCATCGAAAGCTTTTTTTGAATGGCGGCTCTACCAGTAGTTGGGGCCTCATTGGGAGTCACAGTAGACGTAAGTATTGATTGTGGGACCACGTGCTCCACTTTCTGTCTCTCCGTCCTTGTGGTCTGGAGTTTGTTTGGAATCTTTTGTTTCACAGGCCGTTGTTCTGGCTGCCCCTCCTTTGTCATACTGTTAGCTTTAAACAGTAGCTTGACATGACTGAAGCGATATGCTATTCTACCTCCACTCTGGACCAATAAGTTCCAGGATGCATCGTCGACATCAAAGACGATGTGGAGCAGTGAACCTTCTGCAGTCCGCTCAATTGTGGCAAGAACCTTGGTGTTTTCAAAATCGCAACTGTGCGGAAAGTATCCTCGCACCAGGTGTGTTTTTGGGAACTCCGACTCTTCAACCACTTTGGCGCTTAGTTTAGCCTTTGTTGCAATAGTTGCCGCATTTTTACGGACCCATTCGGCCGTTTGGTTATTTGTGCACACCACCATGAGCCATCCCGTGCGAGGGAAACAACCTTCAAATTTTGGTTTAACCTCGTCTGACGCCAACGCTATAGCAGTCTCAATTATGGCCTCCTGTAGATGTGCAATCTGTTCCCTGTTTAGGGGGCACTTAGCCAAATCAAAAGGAACAATTCCTAATTTGATCCCCTTGGCCTGACTTGCTACTTAACTGAAAGAGGGTTTACTCGATCCCTGAATCGAGGTGTTCTGCTTTGATTTCTTACCAGCTGGCATAACCATGTCGTCAGATAAAGCCCTTTTAGTTGGCCCACGAGTTGGTAAACTTCCAACCATGTCTAGGGCCACATCCCTAGAGTGTCCCTGGCTCATGTAAGCCTTTAACCTCCTCTTCTGCATTGAGTTCAGTTTTACAAAACCCTTCTGGTCATGTAAACTGATCCCTTTAATACTAACATTGACAACAGTAGCACCTGACTGTTCAGAACAGAGTCTGACTCCATCAATGTCAATAGAGGCAGCATCAGACCCTTCAGTCTCTTTGCTGCTAGCATCAGTAAACTGTGGAAAAACAACATTTTCCACATCTTGTATTTTTTTGCAGATGTGCCCAACAGCACCATCTACAAAAGGTTCACTGACCTGTGACACAACAGTCGACTGGTCATTGTTAATTTCCTGCCCAACAGCAGTAGTATTTATTGCGATAAGGGTAGCATCATCCCCTTTTGTTTGTTTATTAGATGTATCCATAAGATATCCCACGAGTATAAGGGAAGTATAAAGTCGCCATCGGCAGAGCCCATTTACCGACAGAAGGCAAATTGAAGGGGGAGGTCGCCTGGTATCCGCACTTCGCTATTAAGGTCATCACTTGCCCCGTGACCAAGTTCCTACAGGCATAACATAGCTGTTCCACTGTAGATTGGGGGGTTGTTCGGGTCTCATTCATACATTCACACATTCTACACCATACATCCTTATATAAAAATTTAAGACTAGGGATAAAAACTACAGATTGTTTCATATCTTCAATCAAACCCAGGGTGTTTTCCTTCACCCCGCCTAATTCCTGCCGACCTCAAAACCAGCAGAGACATGACCTAACTGCTTTGGGGTCATCGATCCTACAAAAAACTACACTTCCATTAAAGTCCGAACGATTAAATGACGAACTTAATGAGTAGCACCTAAATGCAAAGACTCATCTGCTCCCCGAGACGCTAAGATGTTATAGTAGCCATTCGGACCACGTCAGTCAGCCTACATAAAGTTACTACTACTATTACACATGAAGTTACTACTACTATTACACATGAAGTTACTACTACTATTACACATGAAGTAACTACTACTATTACACATGAAGTTACTACTACTATTACACATGAAGTTACTACTACTATTACACATGAAGTTACTACTACTATTACACATGAAGTTACTACTACTACTGCTACATAAAACAACACAAACACAACTACGTGAAAAGATAGACTACATGACAACACAAAACTACCTAAAGGTAGATCTTGGTTGTACACCTCGTTCTAGAAATTCACAGTCATCTGACAAATGCCAGGTGATTGGGAATATTCATATTTATAGTCAGAGCTGTAGCTAAGCCCCTACACCACGTCAAGGTGCCTACCATGTAGAGGTCTGTGATAAATAATACATCGTTTTTTGTTTGACTTATACAATGTTGTATGTAATGAATTAATTAATTAAGTTTTATTTAACTAAGTATAATTATACTTTTTATATATAAATTTGTAGTTTCATTTAGAGGTCTGTGATACATAATACATCGTTTTTTGTTTGATTTATACAATATTGTATGTAATGAATTAATTAATTAAGTTTTATTTAACTAAGTATAATTATACTTTTTATGTATAAATTTGAAGTATCATGATACATGTATTTATTACGATGTTATAAATTATACTGATAATGTTTTTAGATAAACTCTATGGCACATTCTATCTTGCTTCACGAACGTCGCGCACAGCAACTCAATTTCAACTGATTCACTTGTTGCACTTCTTTTTGATATCTTTGTTCTAGAACAGAGTTGCCAATCCTACAACTCGGTTATTCCTAACATGTCATTCGCCCCGAATGACCCCATTTCTTCATATTCTCTGCTGCGCTATTGGTATTATTCGGACCTTCATTTTCACCCACTTTCTCTACTTTATAACGACCCTTCCCCAACAACCGCGATTCTGTATGGTCAGATTCTGTAGTTTCATACCTGTATCCAGTTGATTGCGCTTAATGGCAACCAACTCCCCTATTTTATATTCCTGTTCCCTAAGTTTTCCTTTATCGAACCCCTTCTTGTTCTCTTCTTGTAAACTTGATATATTTGCTTTCGCTTCATCTCGTAACTAACTCCGATAGGTACCTTCAACCAACAACTCGCTATTTATTAATTGTTGGATAAGCTTAACAAATTTATACTAATTTTTACTATTATTCACACATAGTTTAGTGAGCAAACCACTGACAGTTTTATTTATTCGCTCGACTTGTCCATTACCGTGCTGGACACCAGTAGCACCCGTCAAATGCTGAATACAGTCGCGAACGCAATTATATCCAAAAGAATTCGAGGTAAGGATTGTTCCTCTGTCTGTTATAATACGTTTTGGACTTCCAAAAACTGAAGTTTGTTTCTCTAACCTATTTAACACTTCCTCTGTCCCTGTATTCTAAGTGGGCTACAACCAGATAAACTTTGAAATTGCGTCAACTACTACAAGTATATGATTATATTGTTTGCGTGAAGCCGTTTTTGGCCCTATGTAACAAGAGGTCTATCTCCTTTGTCTATTGGATTTTGAAACCCTTCTTTCCTACCCTCATTTGCGTTAGCTACTAAACACTTTACACATGACTTAACGACCTTCTCCACTTTAGTGAATGCATTTGGAATATAATACTGCCTTTGTAGAATTTCGAAACTCTTTATAGATGCGAAATGACACTGTCTGTGTGCCATTTCTATAATTTCTGTTTCGTTTTAACTTTTACTCACTTTTATTCGCAGTGAAATTACTCGAAGACTAAAAACCTCAAATCCGGATATTCGAAGACTTCGAAATTACAAAAAATCCAATTTTATTTCCAATTTCGAAGACTTCGTTTACTATTCAATTAATCGAATACTCCGAATACTGCGTAAAACCAAATACGAACAGCACTGTAAAGTGAGGTGCAGACTATTATACTGGTGTGTCATACGAGAGAGAAAAACGTTGTGTGACACACAGGTATGATAGTCTGCACCTATCACCAACATGTTGGCGTGCTCACCAAAATTTTGGTGAGCAGGGCCCTATTACACCAACACTTTTCACTTTCACAGTTTGCACTTTGCAAACTATTATCAGTTTTTGAGCATTTTTCTCTCATTGAGAACACAAAGCATTAATTTGAGAATTGAGTTGTGCAAAGTTTTGAAAACACTCAAAAAAGGCAAAGCGTTGGAGCAATGTACTTTTCAATGAAAATAAAGTATGAAAAGGAAAGTGAAATATTTGACAAAAAACCGGTTTTTTTTGCACTTTCTGTTGCACCAATACTTTTTACTTTGCGCTTTGCAAAAGTAAACTGCAAAACTTTACAAAAAAATTGCAAATGATTAATTCATCCTGCAAATTTTGTAAATGATTGCTTTACACAAAAAATAAGTTTCTTATGTGTATTAATAAAAGACAAAATGCGTAAAATGAAATAAATTAATAAATAAATAAAAATAGTTTTAAAAAAATAGAAATAGAAAATTAGTTTAAGCAAATATTATTGCTGTTTTTAAAATAAATTTAGTTGCAATAATTAAAGCGACATATTACCGTACAATAAATCCGGTAATAATAAATTCAGTTTCTAAAAAAACTTTATATTACATTTAACATAAATATTTTATGTGAATTATTGCTCAAGCATGAACACGTATTTATTATAATGAACAGTTTATTATTATTATTAGTTATTATTATTATTATAAATAAATTATAATATTTTGAAATTAAATAATAATGACAGATTTTCAACTAAATTTTTATATAAAAGCAACTTATTATATTTGTTAACTTTGTTTTTCAATATAATTGTTGTTAAATCAACTCATACTTGTACTCTTTACATTTAAATTCATCCGAGTAGTTGTTGCTTCCTCTTTAACCAAACAATATACACCTAGTTGAGGATGTTGAGGTGATGGTGATGATGATATAGTCCTCCCAGAAAACCCGTAAAAATAATACACTTTTCTTTAGTTATACAATGACACACTTTACTTTATTTATTTCCAATATATATCAGCGCTACTACGCTTCACTTTTCACTTTTTTACACTCTTTAATACTTGGTCAACCGCTACTGCGCTTAACCGCTTCACATTTCCAAGACCCCAGTTCCAATTTTGAACTCGTCTTATATACCTAAACTTGATGCAAAAATCCAATATATGACCTAGTTACTTTATTGGGTTTTTCCCATAGTTGTATAATTTATTTTGCTAAATTCGCAAAGTTTTATTATTACAAGAATGCTCCACATATTTTTGCAATTCTTCCGTATTCAATATTTTCAAAGTCACTTACATCATGACACCAATTACTAACCAAATTCCAAAAATCAGCATTTCTTATCGTTAACTGACGGTCTGATGCTTTGGTTCTAGTCAATAACTGCCCAGATGCAGACAACCTTGCCTATTTTTAGGAAAATATACGATCAACTAAGATCGTGCACAAATAAAAATATTACACGTATTTCACAGAGAAATTGCAAAACGTAAAGTTAAATGGACTAATTATTTAACTCATAACAGCCTAATGTGTGTAAATAAAAAATTGCTTGAGTTGAAAAGTCCTCTTGTATTTAGTGTTCTTAATACAATGTATTGAAATTTTGTGGTTTTAATTTTGTTTCGTTAATAAAAACCAAAGTTGTCCAACAATTCAGTCAAAGTAAGGTACCAGCAGCATTATCCGTTGCGTTTCTTGAGAACAAGAAACTCTTGCTTATAAAAATTGCAAAACGTGCGATATTTTACTTTTTCGCTTGTTAGAACGTGTGCGAGTTGCGCTAAACTGATGCTAAACCAAATGGAATTTTCCTTGGGATTTTTTACACTGCACACATTTAGTCATTTAGATCAAAAGAAGGTGCGAGTTGCAGGGTTTGACCAGGGTTTGAACTGCTTGCTGAGAATTAGCAAAAGCAACCAAATTTTGACTAATGGATAAATATTGACCAGTCAATTTTTGTCAAACGACTAATTGCTAATGCATTACATAAGAAAATGAAATAAGAATATGCATTAGCAACAGCAAAAAACGCAAACTGAAAACAAAAAATTAATGCTTTCCGCAAATCATCACTTTCTGGTACGATGTAAAAATATGATGTTGTCTGTTCAATGACTTGATGTATACTAAATATATTTCACACATGTCATAGCAAACAAACAAAAAGAAATAAAGGCTCGTTCACAACAAATGTTCCCTGTCTGAACATTGTATCTTTACGCTCGCTTCATACCGGTACACCTGGTACATTATTGACTATTATGCGTTTGGAATATATGCAACGTTCTTGCTTATGCGTTAGCTGCTTGTGTTTTGCTATTAGCGAATGTGTATGGATTTTTTCTTTTTGTTTTTGTTTTAAGGGAATGTTTACGCATTATTTCTTTTATGAAACTTCGGCTTAAATCTGTTTATGACAGGTACATATAAAATTCCATACTAAAGTTATGTTTTTAACATGAAGTCATCGTTTTAAACATTGAAAGTATATATTTTAATTGCATTGAAAAAAATTTTTTATAATAGCCAGGATATTTTTGACGATATTTACTTAAAACTTTTAATATGAATTGTCTTCGACGAGAATACTGTTATATACTTTTACAAAAATTGGGGTCTTCAATATTGTACATATTGCATTGGAAAGAGCAGTTGAAATCCGCTTTCTGTATCTATCATGTAGTTTTCATTAACTTATCTTTATGGCATATGATGTACCTCTTTGAAGTGGATTAGGCAGAATTACGGTAAGTATATTTATCATGAGTGCTTCATTCCTTTATAATGTGTAATAAAGTAATTTTTATTTTAGAAATAACATTGATGTCAAAAATAGAGAAGAACAGTGAATGATGTGCTTGTAATGACATATGATCGAAAATATGATACCATCTTGTTATGCATGTATTAATTAGCAAAATCACTTTCAAGAGAAGATAATACAAAATTGCCATAACTATAAAAAACAAAAAACTTTAAATGTAAAAAGTAAGGTTGCTATTGCATGGGAAGTGAACTCATTTCCCATACTAAGGGCCATGTTATATGGAGCGTCTTAGGCACTGCAAAATTGCCTCTTGAAATATGCCGAAAAAGCATGTTATGTAGACTGTCACATCAGTATTGCCAATTTTGTATTATTACAATGTTTTGGTACTTTTTGGTTGTGCCTAAATTTAAAAGGAAACGTAGATATGCTCACTTTCAATTTGCCACCGAAAATAACCAACAAGAAAAAAATTCATAGAGGCTGAAAATGTAGTAATTAGATTATTAGCAGTTTTTAAAATAGGATGTGTTGCGTGTTGCTTGCTGCCATTTTTTCTTCAAATCGTACTGAAATTGGAGTAATTTTCTCCTGAAAAAAGTTGAAAATATTAAAGATTTCTAGATGTTTGCGTAATGCCTGTTGTATTGAATATAAGTTCTAAATCAATATATATTCACTTCAGTTCTGATAAAACTGGTGATAACTTGTGTTGTACAATACACAATATCCATTAATATGTTTGTAACTATAAGGCAAGCGTAAACGATAGTCAAGACTAATTTCATCCTTATCATTACAGAACTATAAGTATGTTAATGCAATATTAGCTAAGTATGTTATTTTATTATGGTTGGTTAGCGATAACATTCAAGAGGCGTACAAATTACCATGAATAACCTTTTTATATTTTCATTGGTTGATAGATTTTTTTTTTTACTATTTCTTAATCATACTATAAAATTAGAATTAGATTCTAACTAACGTAAAGCGAAGTATATATACCAGATAAAATAAGGACCCTGAAATTAGCTTAAACTTGTGAAAAAAGAACATAGTTATGTCTGAAAGCATCAATACAGCTGTTGATTGTAAGACTTTTTACCAGTTCCAAATGGATTGCTCTTATAGCTGCGCATGTAAATGAAAACCTTTTCTTGATAATTTTTATTTTAGTCTTTTATATATAGTGTCCTGTTAAATCAATTTCAATCGTCTTGAATGGTCCTGTACTTTTAATTCATTCTGATGACAATACAGAGCATGGTCCACAAGCTTTTTTTTTACTTACTATACATTGACCCAAAATGTTTTTGATTAGTTGACGAACTCGCATTATCTAATATTTCTTTTGTATGTATGCAAGTACTGTACTTACACCTCCATTTGCAGTAACTTTAGAAGCCTCGAGTATTATGAATCTGCTGTAGTGAAAAAGTTTAGGATAAAGTCTATATCTCTAAGTCTAAATCAATAGTTGGATTTAAGCATACCAACTTTAATATTGTTTGGCAAAAAATTTCCGTTTTTTAGATAACTAATTTAATCAGGAAAATATTTTTTCTACTCAAATTTTACCAAAAGTCGTTGGGCTTCAGCAATTTCTTTTGCACATAAATTTTCCACGTTGTCTATGGTAGAACGTTGTCGGCTCTGTAAATTTTTAAAAACCTGTTGATTATTTCAAATGATTCGCTTTAGTTAAAAATGTTTTCATTAAAGTTTCAAAACAAATTAAATCTCATTCAGAGTCTCGTTGTTTACTAAATTTGCTGTAACGTATGGCTTTATTTTATTCCGCATCCCATAATCTAATTAAGTGTAACTGTTGAATAGATCGTAAGTAACTTTTATCAATTTGTAGCTATAGAGAATTTGATAAAGTCGCGCTGCTATAACTGCTGTTGTGAATTCTAATTTTTGCCGCTTTTTGTAATAGGATTTACTCTGTTTTTCTCGTTTTCAAAAATGACCCAATTCTATATGGTTTTGGACTTGCATCAACAAAGAAATGACTCTCTATTAAATTTTATCCAGTTAGAGATAAAATGTGAGGAATTTTGATTTGTTTTAATATTTTAAGTTCATTTCGGCTTCAATTTCGCAACTCATTTCGTCATTTAACGTCGCGTACAATTCATATTTTTGTTTCATTCATTTATTTTGCAGTAAAATTTTAATTCGCATTGTAAAGATTTACATATTCTTGCCATAGACTTTGTCACTCTTCTCTTTGTTGGTTAAAATGGCAATGATTTCAATGGTTTTTTTCAGATCAACGCTAGTCTCATCTTCAAGAATATATCAATTTATTTCCAAAATCTTTGGAACCGTTACTTGATTACTTCAATTTGTTAGGATTAAAAATAATTTTACTTGATTTCTTCAACGTCTTGGCAACTAAATAAAAGATTGTCTCCGTAAAATCATTTTAATAAAGCCCCATATGTTTTTGGAAATGCTTCATTGCAATTCGTTAATTATTTTCGAATGACTGCAGATAGCAAGAAAGAACTAGAGGTAACACCTCTTGTCATTCGCATTTCCTAATATTTGGTAGTTTTTCATTTATATTTGGCATTATACGATACTATAAAAATCTATGTCTATCGCGATACATCGAATATCTGCTATCATAGTAATTCTATATGAACGAAACGTTAGCAAGATTGACAGTATGTCCGATAGTAAGTTGTCACCTGAACTTAAAAACACATTAGCAACTCTAAAAATGGTGTTAGATTTGTTTTTGTTGTAGATTTATTTTACAACAAACTACTGAATTTTTTTTATAATTGTATTCTCAATATAATAATTATTGAAAATTGATTACATAAATCTTTATATTTAAACAAATAACATTGTTTTTGCGACTATAAGTTAAAAAAGTGAATTTTATTTCAATGTGTACAACGAATAAAGAAGAGGTAAAAAAAAAATATCATTCAGTATAAGTACAATTGATGAAATCAATTTTACCGATAATAAAGGAATTTAAGTTTTAGAAAAATATTCAAAATAAAACTTTCCAGAAAAGTTCATTAAAAAAGAAAATGCACGTGATTGATTCTACAGGAATTGCAAAATTGAATAAAAAAATGTCCAAATTATAATTCAAAAAACTAGGCTTAGGAAATGGTTTGAATATGTATGAAAAGGTAATAATACAACATCAAAATATTTACGAATTTTAATGAAAATATTATTATTATTTTTAAAATACTTAAACTGATAAAGGAATTTAGATTCGAAACTAATAGTATTAACATTAATCTTTAACGGAACGTTTTGAACTACCCTGTAAGAGGCAAGTTTCGGAATAAAATATAAGATTTTTAGAACTTTAATTGCTGTAAGCATCTATTGGCACTAGCACTAACCAAAAATGAAATTTTAAAAAGTATTCTCACTTATTCGCACTTTGTAAATGATTATACTACTGGAATTTTTCTCCAATTATGTTCAGGTATAGGAAATTTAAGTCAAACAAACTACAAATGAATTTTTGTTTTGAATTCAAATATGACTGAAGAA
>NC_051846.1:110026044-110144855 GCF_002237135.1 Teleopsis dalmanni | reverse complement strand
ATGTCCTATATACTGGATGTATTTATTGTCGGGTTCAAACAATTAAAGATACACTCTAGTAAGTATTTTGTAATCTTAGAGCAGCGCCCACTTCAACACTTTTACGTATCCATCATAGGCTAATCAATGCGTCAGTGAATGTGTTTTGAGAGTAACTTGAGCCATTTCTTCAGTACGTAGACGGCGCAGTGAATGCAAGTTCATATTCCAGCTATAATATTGCATACAATATTATAAATATACAATGAATGGTTTTTTACTTATATTACATATAAAATTTAATGAATTCCATTTACGTTTTATTGCTGCAATAAATAAAAGTTATTGGAAGTGTCGCTGCACCCTTTTCAATAATATAATTGTTGATGTAGTTATTGCTGTAACAAACCTCAACTCACCCCCCGAACACTTAGCTGTATTGCTAAAAGTGTTCTTGACATTATTATCTTCGCCTATTGACAACTTTATAAGTCCAAATCATCCATAAAAGAACGCAGTTAAAATACCAAAAATAACTAACGCCTCATCAAAGGTACTTTATGTGAAATATTTTATAATTTTTTCGCTTCTGAATACTTCATCTGCAGCCGTTGTCATATTGTTGTTTCACTCATTTCGTATTCAAAAGATAGTAGCTCTCATATTCACTTCTGCGGCGATTTTAGTGAAATACATAAATTCTTGCAGATGTTAAAAATAGTAAAAATTATATTTGTGCAAGAATTTTTATTGCTCTTTTAGGTGATTATATCGTGAACGAAGTTCGAAATTTTCACTTATATATATGCTCTTTTCCATTGGAATATATCACTACCCATCATAGCCTGGTGAATGACTAACAAATCTGTCATTCGAAGAAAATCTCACGATTTAGCTATAAACATTTTTTCTCAAGCCGTCATTTCGCTTTCGTTGCATTATCAAAATAATTCTGAACCAAATATTCAAATTTAATTTAATTTTGTGTTAATGGATGTGCACCACGTATCCTGACTAGTATTCAGCATAAGGTACACCCAACTTTCAATTAAGCACTAGCAGAGCTTCAAGACTTATTTTAATGTTAGAATGTTTCAGCGTTGAGTGTTTGAGCTAAATTGTGTTTGGAAAGGAGTTCACTTCACCCACTGTTTTGCTCGTTAAAACACACAAATTATGATGAAGCCAAAATAAAATCGAGTTAAATAAAATGGAATGAAATAAATATGATGCCAAAATACCGCAGTGGAACAACAGGTTTTAATTTTCCAAGCAAAGTGACACATTCAAATGAACTGAAAATTTAATTACACACTTTATTGGATTATGTGCGCTTGGTGGTATCAAACGTGCCAACCGACAAGCTTTGGTCTGTAAGGACCCACGCCTACCGCAAACGTTTGGCCAGCATAGTCAGAGGACCGATGCAGCGAAACCAATCTAACACCGCTGAGCTGAATTACGATGCAGAGGAACAACAACAAGCAGCAGCAAAAAATTAATTTAAATATGCTGCACGTCTGCCGCAGCAAAAACGAGCGCAGTTGTTTGTGCGAAAGTATTTGCAACAATTTGCGCCATTGTAAGCGCATTTGCGACAGACCACACCATAAAATAACATCCTTTTCAACTTGGAATATCCTCGTTATCCTTACTTCTACTATTTACATATCTTAAATATATGCATTTTCCGATATACACAGATGTCCAAGCACTCACCTATCGAAGTTCCGAGTTTGTGCTCGAAGGTGGCTGATGCGATGTTTTACCCAATAAACTTTAAGTCCATCACTTGTTGTAGGCCCCCATTTGACACTTTGATAGCGAAAACAAATAGGCGCAATGTTTACTGCCACAATATGTTACAGGCGAAATTAATTTATTTTTACCGACAACAATTTCTGTGCCAAAATCCACCTTAATTTCAAATTTTCTACTGCATTTGGTTGAAAACAAATTTAAATTTTCTGCTAAGCTATATCAGCGACATTCATCAACTTTATCACTACAGCAAACAGTACGGCATAGCACACCATGTCTGTACGCTGGAAGAGGAACAGGAACCGAAACTGCTAACCGCTTCGCTCAACCTGGTGCGTTGAGAATGTATCAAATTGCGCTGATCTCTTGACATGCTGACGTTGTGCGTGTTTTGTTCTATGTTTCATCGTATGTTTTACAATAGCATTTTAAATCCGCGCTAATACGCGTCCAGTGTCCACATGTGCCTCCGAAATCTAAATCCTTGCAAATTCATTAGTGCCTTTTTGTGCACACTGATTGTCTGTTGTGCTCTTCAAGCCGACACCCATAACAAGAGTAGCACCAAAACACCACGTGTCGCTTACACAAATTTCGACGTGTTTGTTGTGTTCGAAATTAAATCCCCCGCTTTTACAGAAGCACATTTTGCTGCCTATCTGCTGGCCTGGCTGTTATAGTCGCACATGACATGACACCGATACTAAACTGACACTTTGACATGGACTTAACCCTAAAAAACAACATTTTGATACTGAAAGTTTACTGAGTGGCGTTTAGCTGGAGGGATGCCTTTGGGTGATGGAATGGCCATATAAGGTAGTAAGTTGATTTCATCCTAATATGCGCAGATTAATGCACAACACAGTTAAAATAAGGCATGGAAAATACTGAGATTATATATAAATACCTACTAATTGACATGATATTCCGGATATTTACAAAGCTCAACTCATGTAATTACTGAAGAGGGATTATTTCCCTTAAAGGATGTAAATTTATTGAATTAAAGGTGTAACGTAAAGGACAGCCAACATTAAAAGTATCAACAAGATTGCATTTTAATGAAAATTTAAAAAGTACATACATTTTTGAAACTTTCAAATGAGTTTTCGATTAATTATATTGTGTTCTAAATAGCGTTAATGCATAATCAATTTTGCTACATTAAAAGCTGTACTTTAAAAGAGTACACATTTGTTATTATCATGTTCCTGGAATTATATCATAATGGAGTGGAGTCATAAGTGGGTCAGATCGAAGGAGCAATATCCCGGTATAATTTCCGCTAAAAAACCTAAGGTAGCTCATGTGGGACTTACCAGCCTAGTTGTTAAGAGCGTACGTTCAGACTTCACGTCAGCTGACCTGACTGGCACTTCGCTCCCTGCAGAGCAAGTAATGCTCTCCAAGAAGCAATCATTCATGTTGCTTTCCAGCAACAAAGCAATCACTTACAGTCGGAGTTTGAAGGGTGCTTACCTAGAACGGAGTGGCTACTTATCGTCTGCAGTTATGCAAAACCCGCGAGATGGATCAAGCAATTTTCAGATTACATAGAGGCCAAATGCGGACTCGGTTTAAACGTGGTAGAAGAAAAGGATTTCCCACGAACTCATGTCAATTGTGGCTAATTTTCTCAAAGTTCGACTTTGTTAAACGAAAAAGTTCTGGCTACTCTTGGTAAACAGAACAAACTCTCCGCCAACCTGAAAAAAGTAATACGCAGACTGACACAGAATCAAATTCAGCACTTGGTTCTCGTCATTGATAACGAAATCATGAGGAAGTTGTACTAAAAGGTAACATTGCATACCGGTTCGGACACTTGAGATTGATGATTAAAGGTAACACCCCTGCTCTCTCTCACCCCATAAAAAATGCTCTAAAGGTGGTTCAGGTTGACAAAATAATCCAGTCATCCTCGGCTCCGGCAATATCCCATTCGGTAACTGCCAAACAATGGTTACTTCTGACGATGAGGAACCAGACACACGTCCTTCTACTAGTGAAGCTGTTAGCGCGGCTAGTGGGAGCATAGTCCAGATTCCTACCTCAGGAACAATGCCCACAATGTCCACCACAGACACATTAATCGTAGCAGATAAAACCAAAAACCTGTAATCAGTAAATTTTATCGAAGAATTCTAATGGTGCCAGGGACAAAGGTTCTTGATGGTATAAAAGTGGCAGTCTTGTCCGAAAGTCTCGTAACGAGATTAAATGAACACTCTCAGAGTGTTTCAGGAAAATTTGCGTCATACCAGAGGAGCATCAGCCACCTTGTGCAGAACCAACATCGCGTGCAGCTATCCTAATCGGTAAAGGTGTGAGACACCTTTCATTAACTGAATTTATTTCTAGAGACCAAGTAGCGGTCCCAGTTGAAATTCCAACAAAAAAGGGGTCACAAACATAGTCATGGCCTCTGCCTACTTCCAAGTGAAGCAGAAACTGTTCTAAACTGTTCTAAAAAAATCAACTGGTACAGGTTTAGGTACTTAGTGTATTCCGCAAACTTTATTCTAGCTAGGCTATTACGAACTCCATTCCATAACAACATGTTTGCCGAAAGCGCCACAATCATAGGTAACATCTCTTGGTGAAATTCGCAACTAGCTAATAAACGCAAACTAAAACACTATGGAAGGTGGGAAGAATATAGAGTTGCACTCATTGACTACAACAAATCAATCACACAGTCTAAACGGACTAGCTGACGAAGCCATTGTGATAGTATTGAACAGTTGCCGGAAGTAGCTGGATTATACAAGGCTTTAAATAAGGTCAAAACAAACGAAGTAGGCGTCTTAAAAAAACCCGATGGCTCCTTCACCACTGGTCGTGAAGACACCATCGAGTTTCTCTTGCATACACACTTCCCTGGCTCCGTAACCGGAGCAACAACATCATAATCAAACAGAGAAGTTGCTGCTCCAATATGATTGGAATACGCACTATCTGGTATTGTATTCGACAAGGACAAGATGAATTAGGCGATTAGCTTAATTCAACCATTTAAGGCACCTGGAAAAGATAGTATCTTTCCTGCGTTATTACAGAAATGCACGGATATCATTCCAGATCCATTAATCAAACTCAAACAAAAGATATACACTGAAGATTGGGTCCCTATCTATAAAAGATACGACTGTTCAATGCTCCGATTAAGTCAAATATTTGGGGGTTATCCTAAATAAGCGTTTTAACTGCACCATTCTCCTGAATAATATAATTGGCAAATTCACCCGGGTCATATGGACGTGCAGAAACTCTTATGGTAGAACTTGGGCTCTAAGTCCCAGAATTCCATTGAGGCTCTACCGCACAATGGTCAGACCCATTGCATCCTATGTAGCTCTTGTTTGGTGGAACAAACCAAAACAAAATACTGTAATATTTAAATGCAATAAACTGCAAAGACTCGCATGTATCGCTATGACGGGAACTATTCATACTTGTTCTACTGGAGCACTGGAGTCCATAGTATGTGTTATCCCTCTGCATCTCTTTCTTAAAAAGACAACACCATTGAGTGCAAAAAGGATACACCCTGTTATCAATATGCATGGAAGTTTCGACAGTCAAAATTCTATCTGCAGACTGGTTTCTGGCATAAAGAACTGCGATAGAACAGATCGCATGAACATGGAACTTCGCTTCGACAGAAAATTCGAAGTTCACATTTCCGATTGATTGGACTGAGAAAATGGCAATCCTAGTTTAAAACCAAAAGTGATTTCGTGGATCGACGGTTCAAAAACTAAAGAAGAAGTTGGCGCATGGATATTTGGTCAAGACAAGAATCTTGCTCGCGCTGAGTATATGGCCCACTGCCCAAGTGGAGGTTCATGCCATTGAGATCTGCGCTCGAATCAATATTTGTAATGGGTGAAATGGCGCCCGTATCTGTATTCACGAGTCTGTAGCAACACAAAGTATCAGTTATGGTCGCAGTGCTCCGCTCCGTTAGGAGTCGATACCCTGTTTATTTCTATTCTATTCCTTTCTACTTTGTAATATAAATTTTTTATGTACTTACAAGGTGAGATGAAAAAACTGCAACAAAGTAAAACGCCATAAATTTTTTCATTTTTTTTAAATTTTATTGAATGAAAGCAAAAAATGTCGGAAATAACATCAAATTTGAGAATCGGTTTAGATTTGTTCGAATTGGCCACCTTTGGCCCGAAAGTGGCTCTGCGGTATTTTGTCCCATTCTCGGCGAAGCGCTTGCTTGAGATGATCGACACTTTGGTATTTTTTAGTTCCAACCTTGCTTTCCAAAATACCCCAGGCACAATAGTCCAACGGATTGGCATCCGGAGATTTTGGTGGCCATTGTGCGGTGGAAATGAAGCGAGGAACCTCATTTCTTAACCATTCTTGGATGGCGCGTGCTGAGTGCGATGGTGCTGAGTCCTGTTGGAATGTCCAAGGTCTGCGGCCGAAATGTTTGCGTGCCCAGGGCTTCAGAACTCCCTCCAAAATATTTTCGCGATAGATTTGCGCATTTAATTTGACACCACGGTCGATGAATACGAGCGGCGAGCGACCATCGGCTGTTATGGCGGCCCACACCATCACCATGGCCGGCTTTTGAGTTGTGATGGCCAACCGAAGTTGCAAATTTTCAGCTGACCTCTCTGGCAAGTAAACACGATCATTTTGTTTGTTTACAAACTGCTGGATAACGAATGGTTTCTCATCGGAGAAAACCAAATTCGGCAGTTCACCACTTTCGGCCAAGCGAAACAACTCTTTAGCTTTTTCGAGTCTAACTTTTTTTTGCGCATCAGTAAGATCTTGCACTTTTTGGAACTTGAATGGCTTTAGTCCAAGCTCATTTTTCAATATTTGCCGAATGGCATATTGCGATATGTTCAGCTCACGAGCCATTTTTCGTCCACTGCGACGCGGATTTCGTTCAATTCGCTTTTTCACTTTTCGAACCATTTCTGCCGATGTTGCTGTTTTTTTTCGTCCACTTCCTTGACGTCGGGCTACGCTACCAGTATCATGGTAACGAGCGATGGTACGAGACACAAAACATTTATTCACTTCTAAATGCTGGAGGGCTCTAACGATAGCCACTTGTGGTTTTCCAGCCAAATGCAAAGCAATCACACTATCACGCTTGAATTCCATCACAAATAACTTTTTTTTTGAAAAATTCCCACCAAAATGCTTTTGTGCGCTTGTAAACAATATAATGAGCTGTCACTAGAATAAATCTGACAGCTGTGGGACGAGCGGTTTAGAAATGACAGCAGTCTGAAGTTGGTTGCAGTTTTTTCATCTCACCTTGTATATTGTACTACATAAACAATCACCACAATATTAGTGATAGGAGACATTATAACATAAACCCCTTCAATCTCCACAATCATACACTCATGAAGTCAGTGCTCAACTGAACTCAGATGTATACATTATAACTGCAACCGGAAAGAATAGATGCAGCAACGACAAAGTGTCAGTAAAACACACAAGAAGAAGACAAACCTAATATATGTCCTTGAAATAAAATAAATCTATACACAATTATAATTGAACGTCTGTGTAAACGCTCAATGTAAAATATAAAATATTTCAGAAGAGTTCACATTATCCCCATTTAAATTTTCCCACATTGCGCTATTAAGTAAAAACTAAAATCGGAATTTACTGGTGAAAATTTCATAATTCTTGTGCGGTTTAGGTTCATTGAAAAATTTATATCTCTAAACGATTTAGCTGCATTTAAACAAAATCCTCAATTAATTTCTCATACACTTTTTATTTTCAGAAAACCACAAATTTCTTTTATCCAATCGCACCAATTTTTCACGCCAAGCAATAATAATAAAAAATTATCAATACCCATGGCACACAAATTCACACCGAACTTATCGACGAACATAACCAAAGTCAATTTGCTGTGAAAAAATGTTGCCAAATAGAAAAACATGACACACAGCAAAAACATGAAAAGTGACAAAAAAAGTTTTGCTACACACCGGCAATGCAGAAACAATGAAAAAGTGGAAAAATGAAAAAATGGAAAAGAATTGAATTAACGTCAGGAGCTCACATGAAAATAAAAAGAGGAAATCCAAAAATTCCAATTTGTAGCGGTTCATATAACCAAGCAATATCCTTGCATCAAACACACAACACCTCCCTTGCATTTCACTTCACTTTTTCAGTTATACTCATATGGCTACATTGGCTACAAATGCACAAACAAGCGTTTTCACAATTTGCACACAGCGACAGCAAATCGAACGAATGATAGAAGAAAAAGAAAACTGCACAGTTGAGTAATTTTTCAATTGGTGAATAATTGACGCCTGTGCGCAAAGGTGTGAAAGCAGCTCATACTTCTACCAAAGAATCTATAGTACAAAGAAGTGCCACGCTCATACAAACGAAATACCCACTTTATTTTGCTGGTGGATTTATAATAAATCCACCCAACCTCATGCAACAATGTTTGATCGAGTCACAACTAGTATGATGTTCAGTTCAAACCTATATGTGAGTCAAGTAAGGCTGACAAAAGCCCGACTGCATACGTATTCAATCATACATGCAACCCTCTGTATTACATTATACGCATGTTTGTGTGTTTGTTCGCTGTAAAATGTTCAAGCGATCAAACAGCATTTCAGTGACGAAATCAAAATTGTGTACATTTGTTAATTTTTTTAATTTAATAGTATAAAACAAAAACAAAATTCCCTGTTTGCTATTGGTATGAATTGTAGTGTAAAAACACATTACAAATTTATTTATGTCTCAAATCTGATTTTTTTCATTCTATGAAGCTTTATTCGTAAATGTTGTCCATGCGCAATGTTTCCAATATCGTAAACACCAATTTTAACATTTTAATCCGGTGTAAATAGCATTCATGCGTTTCGTCAAACCAGGAGGCATTAATAGTGGTTTTAGTGACTTCTACACATTTTTGCATTAAAATTTTTCTTACATTTCTAATATTTTTATTTTTTTTAAAATACTTTTCAAAAACTTTTATATGAATCTTGCAAATATTTTTTAAAATAATTACAAAAAGTCACAAAAAATTCAAACTACTAAGAAGTAGTTCCATTTGAGGTAAAATATATGCACAAATGTGCAATAAAAACATACATATTAATATACTGCAGACTTTATGTCTCCAATATCACATTTGTACATACATAATGGTTTTTGTAGTGCATCATTTTTTGCAATAAAAAAAATAATATGTTCTATTACTCTTTACTCCTATGATATGGGCCTTTCCAGTACAAGAAAATAAAGCAACAAAGTATATGAAAAAATTGTTTCAGGGATTTCTTTACCATTCACTTCGCTACTAATCAATGTATATTAATAAAATAGACAAATAAAAACAAGAAAGTCAAAAGAAACAGGCGTATAAAAACAATTGTGTGTTGCAATGAGTTTGAACTGGACATCATACCAGTTGTGACTCGATCGAACATTGTTGCATGAGGTTGGGTGGATTTATTATAAATCCACCAGCAAAATAAAGTGGGTATTTCGTTTGTATGAGCGTGGCACTTCTTTGTACTATAGATTCTTCGGGCTTTTAAACCTTATTTGCATTTTAACTTAAAATATAAGTTTTTTTGTATATTTCACCCCAACTTTTGTACGAGAATGTAACATTTTCAAATGCAAATTTAGTAATTGATCTTAACGTATTTGTTTGGTGAGTTTTGGTATAGATATAGAATTAATAAAAAAATCAGTAATTAAAATAAAATATTTTTTGACTCCGAAATTGATATTTCTTAATTTTTTCGATATACTGCTGAGAAATGCTTCAATTTATGCGAATACGTTGAAGTAGTAACGGTATTATTAAATTTGGAAACTTTATATTTTATATATTTTTATAATATTTTGTTATATTATAACAAAATTTTCAATCACATTGTGACATTAGCTATTCTAATGCTTTAAACTAATAAACCTTAAAATAATAAGTAATATGAGCAATAAATATACATCAAATAATAAATTCAAAATTAAAATTTAAATAAAAAATCACATCTCAATAAAATATTTACCCTTAAGATCAAAGTTAGTGCAAATCAGTTTTCCGTACTATCTTGTTGCGATATGCGTCATAATATTGTCATAATATCCCTTAGTCATTTTAAATATTTAGCCACTTTGTTTCGATTTATCCACGGGTATAACTTGGCGCACCCATCTATTTTAATCTTTAAGCATATGGTATAGTAAAAGAAAAATAAAATGCGCTTCCACTATCTATTTTCTCATCTTGGAAATATGGAAACTTGGAAAAAACAATATACATATATGTATATATATAAAACCATGTTAGACAAAGAAAACAATTCAACGTGGAAAGTATCCAGATACAAACAAACACGAAAAATACATTAGGGGTATTCAGGCAACTGATTAGTTGCTTAGTTGATTAAAAAACTTCATATAAAAAAATAATTAGCATTTTAATATTAATCTGTTGCTTGAACGGACCCAAAATGCGTAATCTGATTAATTTGTTGTGTGTAAATGCCTTGGCAGCACTCGTATCAACAGCAAAAGCGAAACATATGTTAACAGTGAAATACTCAAACATTCGTAAATTTTAATACCATTTAAATTTATCATATAACTTAAATTGCAAACGTGTCATATATCAAGAAGTAGAATATTCAAGTTTATACTTTTTAATTATATTTTTTTCCTTTTAAAAATTATAGTTTTACTGAATTTTATTTATTAATTTTTGTTATTATTTTTGAATTTTCTTTTTGAGACACCCTATGCTCATAGCGCCGTCACTTGGTACTGGCAGCACTATTAATCAAATTTTCACTAATCTGAGAATCTCCGAAATAGTAGATTCTCTGCTTAGTTTCTTTTTTGTATGCAAATTTTTGTTGTAATCATCTACTAAACAACTAATCAGTTGCCTGAATACCCCTATTGTATATAATAGGCGATATTGAACTTACTTAGTAACTTTTGAACACAACATCAAAACGTATATAAATAACTATATAAATCCTATTGATATCTTTTTTATTTAACAAACTTATTTTCAAAAATAAAAACAATTAAATATAATGCATGTTAATACATAAATATGTCCTTTTGTTGTTTTCTTTTTTTTCACAATTGTTCTAATTGTTGTCAGTGAGAAACCTAACATACTGTGATGAGATATAAAAATAACGAGAAACATAACGAGAAAGTAAAGAGAATAATTTTAAAAATATTTGTATTAAGTTTATCCTATTTGTTATTACTTTTTATTCTTAATAAGAAAATAAATTAATATAAAATTTGTTTTATGTTATAATATAAAGTATACCAAGACGTTGTACAGTGTTGTAAAAATAATCATTTATTAGAAAGTTGTAAGTAATTGATAAATATGACTTTTATTATTTAGAAATTCGCTATAAAACCGCACATCATAAATTCCTTTCAAATCGAAATAATGAATTCTTTCAATTTGTCAAATGCTAAAAACGCATTCCAATGAGATGGCCTTTTGTTGTTGTGTTTTTAAGCATGCATTACAATAATTTTAGTAAAAAATTCTTTAAACAATATGTACATATCCTTGAATACAATGCACACAGAACACTTTCACTTTCTTTGTGATTGAATGCGAATTATGCATATTATTAAAACATGTTTTCAAGAATTCAAAGAAGCAAAATCGAAAGCATTTAATTCATTATGTCTAAAATAATATTAAGAGAAATTTTAAAGTACAATGCATGTAGATAGATGTTATAAGGCTCCTCTTATAATTCGCTTAGAAATGATATCACCATTTTCATATTTTAATTTTATATTAAACTGAAAACTTTCAAAAAAAGAAAAAACTACTGCTAATAAATATCAGGTCGATCAACATGAACATTTGGAAAATGGTTTGAACATTTAAGCTATTTATCACAAAGATGAATACATACATATATTGTAAGTTATTTATTTAGGGTGACCAATGTTATCCCGTTTCCTTTAATATAATCATTAACTCAATATTTATTAACAGACTTTTTTTTTGAAACTTGGAATATATATCCAAGTAAAAGTGAACTATAGTTAGATTTTTAAATCCTTTTTAAAATTATTTTGCTTTAAAATAAAATACGTGATGCTTTCATTAAGAAAAAAAAAAAAGAGTTGTATGTTTATGTAAACGCAAGCACGTATATATATATGAATAAAAACTTATTCAACTTTCTTTAAAGTCAAGCTTAGCAATTGCTTAACATCAATTCAAATTTTTGAGCAATCGATTATTGATATTAATTGGTATATACACATATTTATGTTTACAAAAATTCAATTACAATAATGTGGACAACCAAATTTATTTGATTTGTCGTAAACTAGTTTCCCCTGCCTTTATAATTAATTTAGTTGTGAATTGTGTTAGTATAAATATAAATACTCAATTTGATCAAACTACACAACATTCCTCTATGATTACGAGTCTTCACACGCATAAATATACATCTAATACTCAGTAAGAGAAAATGGCGGCACAAAAAATGTCTTGTGGAAAGTTTGCATACCTAAGCAGGTTTTTGGTACTTGTTGAAAGTAATTTGTACTTACATGTAGTTTATAGAGATTTTTAATATGTTTATAAATAAATCAAATTTTGAATATGATTTTACCTGAATATTATTCCTTTTAACTTCATAATATAACCAATTATCTGTCGAAAACGATATAGCCAACAACGAAGTGGCTATAATCGCTGATATAGTTGCAATAGAAAGTGTTACCGCTGAGCAAGGCATTTTTCATCTAATTATTATTAATGTATATGTATATTAATTTAACACTTAAATTGTAACATATTATGTATAAAACAATGTATAAATTTATAACACTTAATGTTTTATATTGTATGATGCACACACGGAATATCTACCAACAACCTAACTCGCAAATAATGTTATACTGATTTAAATTCCAAGTCGAGATTTCATACACTCTCAGGTAGCTCAGCCGAACTTAGTTTGAGCTATTACACAAAATTTGTGTTATATATAATTTAAAGCCAAGATATGTAAATAAGATATGTTTTCATATTATATGAAATTTTAAAGCAAGGACAGAAATGAGCAACATTAACATAAGGGTTTAAATAATCATTTATTTAATTATGTATGAGATTTTAGTTATAAGTGGTCTTATATTAACTAATATATTACTCATTAAGGTTTTCAATACTGGTAATTCTACCCCTTTATATAAAATAAAATGAAAATTTATATATTTCGGTACAGACAATGTTATTCTTTCTAAGAGGTTTAAAATAAAATGAAAATTTATATATTTCGGTACAGACAATGTTATTCTTTCTAAGAGGTTTGTGCTCGTGCTAAAGAACACAAGCATAATGTACATTTAATTTCTATAAAAATAAGTGGTGTTTTTTTAACAAAATTACTACAAGTTTCTTTAATATGCGTTCGTCGGATGACATTCGTGCATAAAAAGAAAGTAGAATGTTTGTAATTACTTTTGCCATTGATGACATTAAATGCAATTTTTTGGTCTGCATATCAATATGAATTATTTGTTTTCTGTATAGATTTAATTTATTATTAACTGCGTTTCAGAAAACAATTATCCGGATCTTCTTTGCTAAGACGATGCGGATCACATATGAAAGTAATTGGCAACGCATCAGTCATGTCAGTTGTGTTTATTTACAACATTTTGTTTTGATTTGGGTAAATAATTTTGACGTTAATAGAATAAAGAATGCAGATCTTCGGATCTGCATGTTTTGCATTCGTAGGCAAGGATATTGATAGAAGATACTTTTGATCGTCTATTATTGCATTTTATGGAACAACAAAGAACACATTCAGTTACAAATTCAATTATGTGCACATGTATTTAGCATTAAATATGTTGTTCATAGAATGATGCAGTTCACAATAAATTCATTCGGAATAAGTTAACCAACGAGGATACATAATAAATCCTCAATATCTTGAAGTGGATAACATACAAAAGTTAAGCAATATATAATTGATACTAGTGTTGTAACGACACATTAGCTGCGTTTCAGCAAACATGATCCGCTCAATGATCTTGATCATCTTTGCTGAAATGATACGGATCACGTATGAAAATAATTGGCAATGCAGTTGGGTTGGCGTACAAAATTTTTTGATTTGTGTGAATAATTTTGGCACTAAAAAATAAGCGAGAAAGTTTTGAATACAAAAAATCTAAAAAATAGAAAAAAAATAAAATCTGTTGAACTGTCTGAAGTATTAAATGTAAGTTTTTATTTAGTATTTAGTTTAAAACTTAAATTTTATTCTATAGTAAATAAATGAAAATTGCAGATTTCATAAGAATCTTCGATCGAAACTGACTCTTCCATTCCCTTTTTACTAGTTCAAGTGTATGTTGTTTGATAATTTATTAAAATCAATTAATTTGAAATGAATATATATAAATTAAGTTGAATACATTTATTTAATTAAAACAGATCAATACATAGGGAACCAGACTCTCCAACATACACGTTTATAAAAAAAAACCATTTTCATCGCAAACTACCTGAAAGATTAAGCTATAGTCATGCTTCCTTTTGAAATAAGCCTATTTGCTATGGTGTGGTGTATTTATTTTGACGGAAATGTTTTCGAAGCTTCCACTTTTGTATTATTAGCAAGTGCGTATTTTATAAATTAGTGTCCAATTGATATAAGCTAAACACTAGTTCTTTCAATTATTCTCCATACAGAAGCTTTTGGTATGCCAAAACAAATACCAAATTCGCAAAAAGTATTCATATTTGCCATATACTACAAAAATATATAAAATTCCTTCATTCACGGTTATTTTGCATTTCTGATAAGTCTTGGAGGCGCTGACCTTTATAAGACCTTGACCATCGTGCTAACACCGAAAAGTGAAATAGACTTCAAATATGAAGAAATAGTGGCAAATTAAAAGCCCACTTTGCACCAACAAAAAACATAATTTTTGAGTGCTATCAATTTTTTAAAAGAGACCAACATACTGGTGAAACTATTGCAGATTATATTGTCGAATTGAAGCAGCTTGCACGAGAGTGCGATTTTGGAGAATTCCTCGATAAAGTGAAGAAATTTCATAATTATATTTTTGGGTTACCGTTTACCATTGAAAGTGACCATCAGCCATTGCGGGAAATTTTTTCAATTAAAAAAGATCTACCATCGGTAGCAGCCAACCGGTTACAGCGATATGCAGTTTTTTTTATCAATGTATGATTACTCAATTAAGTATAAGAAGGGATCGCAAATGGGACATGCTGGCGCGCTGTCTCGTTTACCTCTGCAAGAAGATACAAATAAAGTTGACGATAGTATTAATATTTTTAACCTTATAGGCGACCTTCCAATTAAGTTTGACGACATCAAAAATGAAATGTCGAAAGATGTGGCACTATTAAAAACGTACAAATATATTAAGAATGGGTGAGATGTAAAGAATAGGTGAAATGTAAATCTTGGGATTTTAAAATAAATAATTTTCTTTTGAGCTATCGTACTACTCCAACAACGACAACAAGGATGTCACCAGCAGATATAATTTTTAAATTTAAACCAAAAACTCTGTTAGATAATACAAATCCAAAAATTAAGAAAAATTTTAGGGAAAAGGAAAATACAAATAAATTGGAAATTAGTAAGTTTCAAAATGGAGGAGATGATAAAGCATTGAGTAAGTTTGAAAATGGAAAGCTGAATTATAGTAAACTCATAAACTTTAAATCCAATGAAAGGGTATTGTACAAAAATATTGCAAATAATTATATTAAATACGTTCATGCAAAAGTGGTTAAAAAACTAAGTCGAATTAGATATTTGATATCCATAAATGGTATATTCAGGGTTGCGCATATCAACCAAATGAAAAAATATAAAGGAAAAACTGTAACTTTTAATTCTAGGGTCCATACGTATGTAACTGAGGTTGTTGATACAGCAAAACCGTTCGCTAACGACTGTGACACAGAGCAAGGTGTGGATATTGAGAATAAACCATTGGGGTTGAGACGTTCTGAGCGACCTAATAAAGACGAGCAAACTACAACTGAAGGAAATTAATTAATTAATAGTTTAGAATTTGAATTTAATTATTTAATATAGAAAAGATGTTTTTGAAATTAAATAATTATTTAAATATAGAAAAGAAATTATTAAAATTATTTTAAAAATTAATTAAAACTAAATTTTAAATTAAATTCATAAAATTAAAAGTAATTAAAATTACATAAGCTATGATGGAAAACTTATAGATTGTTGTAAATAAAAGTGTGGATGAGATGATATGTATGTGTTTGAGATTTGGCACAGCAACCATGCGATATGGCATCACCCATTTAGTAGTTTTTGACAGCTGCAGTTTGACGTTATATTTGCGTGTATGAAATTATTGTCTTTCACTTTTTTCATACATTTGTTGGTGCCGAAACCAGAAGTTTCGGTTTTTAATTAAACTTTAAATTGCGTTTTTGACTTTATACGAAGAAAATATGGCTTCCTAAAATAGGCGTACAGCTGCGTGGTCATCATATAAGCGGGTAGCTGCAAAAATATTGGCGGATGACTATGTTGAGGATGGCTTTGGCATGCAGCAAGATCGCGGCACATCTCAGGCTAATCATAAAACGCCAGGCTTACGTCTAATGAGGACAAACCTAATAGCAACTACTCCAGGCCACTGCCAGTTTTGCAATGACGCATCGCACCAAATAGGCAACTGCACCAGGCTATTGGCTTGCTCACCAGCGGAGCGCTTCACACTGCTTAAAGGCTCGAATCTTTGCTTCAATTGCTTGAAACCTGGACATTCTACTAAGGCATGTGGCTCAACTAATTGTCGCATATGCAATGGCAGGCATCACACTCTACTATGCCGAAGTTCACCAGCGCAAACTCCTCCTTTGCAAGAGTCCAAACAGCAGGCACAAACTACACCTCAGGCACCAGCGAAACCGAACCAGGCTGGCATCCCACCACGTGTGCATCAGTGACTACACCATCCAATGCAGACATTCGCTACTATAGGCAATCGGGTTATACTCTTGGCAACAGCACAAATACGCATCTTAAATGGCTTTGGCGATATCGACTCTTGTCGAGCTCTATGCGATCCAGGCTCTCAGGTAAGTCTAATGAGTACGCGATATTATAATCAACTGGCTCTGCGGAAGCAGAAAAGTGCATTGCAATTACAAGGCGTTGGCAGTGGCAATCGCTCATATACTAATGGCCGGGCAGTCTTGCGCATATTTTCGACTGTCAATGCTTTATTTGGCTTGGATGTTGAATTCTACATCATCAACAAAATTACCTCAGCAATCCCTGTGGCTCCAATCATGGAAAACTGTTGGCAGCATTTACGCAATTTGCCTTTGGCAGACCCGAAATTTGGCGAAACTGGTGTTATAGATGCATTGCTTGGCTCAGACGTATGGGGCCAATTGTTGGCAGATGGCATAGTTCGTGGCGAACTTAATGATCCTGTGGCACAAAATACGCAATTAGGCAATTAGGTTGTATTCGGACCAGCTGAAGCAACCGTGCATAACTACAAGGCGGAACAATCTATGGCATTGCGTGTGGAGGCGCCTGATGAGCGAGTTGATGCCCTTCTACACAGGCTATTTGAATCCAAAGAAATTGACATGGCTAAAGGCGATAAACTAGCAGCAGTTGATCTTTGCGAATGCATTTTCATGAGCACACATAAGCGTTTTGATGATGGCAGTTATTGTGTACAAATACCATTTACACCAGATGCTCCACCACTTGGCAATTCACATCAGATGGCACTCAGGCAATTTCACCAGTTGGAACGAAAATTGGCATCCAACTCAGAGCTGAGGCAAAGATATGTGGCTTTTATGCGCGAATACGAACAACTTGGTCACATGCACCCTATTCAGCATCATTCAAGCGACCCATCTCAGGCATACTACATTCCACATCATGCAGTCATGGCAAAATTCCGAGTCGTATTCAATGCTTCCGCAAAAACGTCGAATGGCATATCATTAAATGATACACAACTCGATGGCCCCCCAATACAGGATTTATTACTTAACCTTTTGCTTCGCTTCAGGCAGCATCGAATAGCATTCACAGCTGATGTGGAGAAAATGTTCAGGCAAGTCAAGGTTTACGAGAGGCACAGGCAGTGGCAACAGATCCTCTGGCGGGAATCATCCGATCAGCCCATTCGCACATGTCAATTGGCTACCGTTACATATGGTACAACCAGTGGTACATATTTGGCTGTTCGCGCTATGGAGTAATGCTGCAGATCTCATAAACTCCCACATGAACTACGAGCTAAAACTGCTTTGCACAGCATCCAGAATGATTTCGGTGTGGATGACTACCTTAAGAGTATGCCTTCCATTGGCATGGCAATTCAACTGGCGACCGTTGGCAGAGTGTTGGCAGAAGGACAATTCCATCTCAGAAAATCGAAATCAAATAGCGCCGAAGTCTTGGCACACCTTCTTGGCGATGCTCATCCATGTCGGCTCAATCCACATTTGGCAGAAACCACTGTTCTTGCCTTACATTGGGATCCACTTCTCGATGAACTCTTCTACAAGGTCAACTCCTATGATACTCAGCATCTCACTAAATGGCAAGTGCTTAGCGATGCTGGAAAATTATATGATCAAATTGGCATGTTAGCACCAATCATTATCACGGCTTGTAGAGATGGAAATTTTGTACAAATTTCCAACCTCCATACTATGACTTGAATGTTGGATGTTTCTATAAATGAATTTATTAAATATAATTATCATTTAGAAAATTGGAAAACAATTATAAATACCTTTGCACTACCACTTTACACACGTCACTTTGAGTAATTTAAACAAAAAGGAAACGTAGTTTATATAAATAATTTTATTAAATTAATTATTAAAACTAAGATATTACTTATTAATTAATTTTACTTATTTTAATAAATTATATTCAATTTAATTTAAAAAAAACGCGCACATGTAAAAAGTAAAAATATAAACAAACATTTGCAAACGTCAAAAACGTTAGAATGCAATTCGCTGCAAAAGATGCACAAGGAAGCTTTTGTGCAAAAGTGTTAAAGTGCAGTAAGTTCAACTAAGATCAACTCAAAGCTTTGTGTACTTTACACAAAATGTTCAAGAGAATGCGTATAAAAGACGGCGCAATTTTCTAAGAATGGAGTGTGTCTTGTATGATCACTCGGTGGCATTGTATGTCAACATATAAAATAAATAAATATTAAAAATTGTCTGACACAGGGGCGGTTTTAAGCCTAGGTGTATAATCTATTAAAATATATATATACTTGTTTACGAGTGCATGGGCGGTTTTAAGTCCAGGCGCGGAGACACTTTATATACATATTCAATATAACAAGACATATATGCATTCACTAACCCCGTTTCGTCCAGTAGGTACTCATCGAGCAGAAAAATCACCGAAATTATACTAAGGTACAACCACGAAACCGGATCAGCCACCACTGTGAACTCTACAGGGACAGCTTCCAAATACAGCTGGTCACAAGGAAACATCTCAAGTCATATCTAATTAAATTTAACCAACCTCTTTGAAATACGACTAAGGAAATACATTCAAAATTTGCATGCGTTTAAAATCTCAAGTTATTGAAATACGATTGAAGAAATAATAATCTATATAAAGCTATCTTATATAAATCGTTGAAAATTGTAGAAATTGTTAATCTCCAGGTTTATCTAGTTACGTTTAATTGAATTCTTTTCTTTATTACATATTATTTTAATGCATTATTAATATTTTAAATAAATCTGCATTGAAAGTTTAACCGCCGTACTTTTATTTTGAGAAGTCCTGTCTCCGCGATTATAAATTCATTGTAGCGACCCCCTGGAAAAGACTGCGGATACCCCAGCATAAATTATAACGAAACGGCAAAATCCGTGTCGTTACAGGCTAAACTTTCATACAAAAACTCTGGCTGACAAAATTGGCATGGGACGACCCATTACCACTTGAACTGTTGCAAGAATGGCTCATATACTGAAGGCAGCTGTCCTAACTGGAGGCAGTGCGAATACCGCGTTGGATAGACATGCAACCCGGATATCAAATACAACTTCATGGCTTCTGCGATGCTAGTGTCAAGGCAATGGCTGCAGCACTCTATTTGGCAACAAACCACAATGGCAGTATCATTAGTCACATTATCGCATCAAAAACTAAAGTGGCACCATTACATTCGGTAACAGTACCCCGATTGGAACTTTGTGCTGCGCAATTATTTGCTACTCTTTTACACGAAACAAGGCAGGCTTTGCATTTGGAGCACGTACCATACACTTTATACTCCGACTCAAATATTGCTCTATGTTGGCTACGCAAAAACACATCACAATTAAAGCAGTACGTTGCTAATCGCGTTGGCTGCATTCAATCGATGACAGATATCAGGCATTGGCATCACATTCCTACCAAACTCAACCCAGCTGATTGCGCCAGTCGTGGCATATCCCCTTTGGCGTTACATAACTACGCATTATGGTGGCACGGTCCTAATTCAACTGATTATTCAATCAATGAGCTGCACCACTGTGCACCAGCAGAGCTGGCAATAATGGAGGGCGAGTTAAAACCAGTTAAGGTAAAGGCATTGCAGGTAATAGGTCAACCCGCATTACAGACACACTACACTGCTGGCGACGAATTGGTCGTCATAGATCTGTTGGACCGGTTCAGTCATCTTGGCAAGCTATTGCGCACTACTGCATACATATTGCGTTGCAAAAAGGCACATCAGCGTTTTTGTTCGCATACACACATCTGTACAGGCGAAATGGACATTGCTTTAAATCACCACATCAAGGCAGAGCAAGCGAAATATTTCGCAGCGGAAATCAAGCAGCTGAAAAAGGCGCAGCCCATATCCACATCCAGCAAGTTCATTGCACTGAGTCCATTCATCAACTCCACAGGGGACAATATATTGCGAGTAGGCGGACGCCTACATAATGCGAGGGTGGCAGAGCCACAGCGTCATCCAATCATTCTTCCGAAGGATAGCACATTGGCCAGGCTTTTAATATGGCAGGTGCATCAGGACACACTTCATGGCGGTATACAAATCATGTTTCATACGATTCGACACAAATATTGGATTCTACAGGCACGCATTTTGGTCAAACAATGCATACACTCATGCTCGATTTGTAGGCGGCATAAACACATAATGCTAAAACAACGTATGGCGACATTACCAAAGGCTCGGATCACCCCATCTCCACCATTTACAAGATCTGGCTTAAACTATTACGGTCCATTCAACATACGAATTGGCTCCAAGGCTGTACGAACCGTGCGGAAGGCTTACGTGGCAATCTTTGTGTGCATGGTAACCAAGGCAGTGCACATCGAACTGGCTGAAGATCTCACTTCTGAGGCATTCATGCATTACACACGTTTCGTAAACCGGCGTGGTCCATGTAACCATTTATACAGTGACAATGGCACTACGTTCATTGGCGCAGATCGCTTAATGGCCGCTGACTTACAGGCTTGGCATAATGAATATTCTCAACAGCAATTGTCAAATCGAGGCACAAAATGGCATTTTCTACCACCTGGCGCACCTCATCAAGGCGGTCTATGGAAAGCTGCCGTTAAGTCAGCAAAGAAGCACTTACTACGCATTGTTGGCACCCACTCCATTTACTATGATCAGCTACATACTCTACTTGTACATATCGAGGCTTGCTTGAATTCACGTCCACTTATACCATTGCATGACACTTGTGACGACAAGATGGCTCTATCACCTGCAGATTTCCTAATTGGCAGATCTCTATTGGGAGTGCCAGGTGAACCTATTGGCAAGGTGCCTAGCAACAAATTATCATACTGGCGACAATTAAAGCAAATGCAACAGCATTTTTGGTGACAATGGCATGATGAATATCTTTCAAGTTTGCAACCACGTTCCAAATGGCAATGTTGACAACATCAACATAGGCGATGTCGTGGTTATCCGGCACGAGAATCTACCAGCAACACATTGGCGGCTTGGCAGGGTGATTAAACTTCACCCAGGCGAATGCATGCGACCTATCCAGAAGATATGCAGACTTGTGGAGCATCCTGAACGTACTCGTCCAGCCGGGCAGGATGTTTGAGATTTGGCAGAGCAACCAGGCGATATGGCATCACCCATTTAGTAGTTTTTGACAGCTGCAGTTTGACGTCTGGCAAACAATAATTTTTGGCTTCGTTTTTGCTTTTCTTCTTTCCGTTTCTTTTTTTTGACTTCTGGTTGGCGATGTGCGTACCTTATCCATCGTGGCGTGGCTGATTTATACAAAGTGTTGTATTTTAAAAATTGTGATCAAATAAAGAAACATAATATTTGCGTGTATGAAATTATTGTGTTTCACTTTTTTCATACAGTATGTAAATAATTTCTCCCACTCAATCTCTTTCTCTTAGTGTAGAATTAAGATAGAAATAAGAATACTATTCTATATAAACATAAATATAATATATGGAGTCTGTTTCAAACCGTAGAACAAGAACGGTCTTTTATGTTGCTCGAATATATATTAATCATTTGAGCTTAATACACTTGAACTAGTATTTAAAAAGGGAATGGAAGAGTCAGTTTCGATCGAAGATTCTTATGAAATCTGCAATTTTCATTTATTTACTATAGTATAAAACTTAAGTTTTAAACTAAATACTAAATAAAAACTTACATTTAATACTTCAGACAGTTCAACAGATTTTATTTTTTTTCTATTTTTTAGATTTTTTGTATTCAAACTTTTCTTACTTATTTCTTTAGTGCCAAAATTATTCACACAAATCGAAAAATTTTGTACACCAACCCAACTGGTATAATTCATGCATTGCCAATTATTTTCATTCGTGATCCGTATCATTTCAGCAAAGATGATCCAAATCATTGAGCGGATCATGTTTGCTGAAACGCAGCTATTGGTAGCATCGAATAATTTTAAATTGATTAATTTACAAATGCTTTATTCTACCAGAAAATTTTGTATTGTTCTGTTTAATGAAAAGAATTTATAGGGGTATTCAGGATGTCTGTGCATCGTTGCATGTGCAAAATTATTTGATTTTACAAAAACAATTCCCTTGTAAATAATTCTGCACTTGATTTGCAAGACAATATTCAAGACCATATTTTCAACACCAATTACCTCTTGCATATTTGATTTTCAAGACTCTATTGTGAATGATACTACTTTTTTTATTGTTCGCTGGGCAATACTTTAGCGAAACGGTCGTTTTTTTTTATTTTGTCATTTTGTAATTTTATGATTTTATACAATTGTTTGATTTTGTATTTATTTTACGTCCAACAATGTCGGAGCTGCTGGCCAAAAGTACTCGAAGATGTAGCAACAAAAAGTGGACCAACAATGAGGTAAATCTCATTCTAGATTTCCTTGAGGAAACTGAAGGTTTTAAGGTATATATGTTATATATTTGTCTATCGAGTTCATTTCTTTTTTTGTATTCTATTAGACTCCAACAGCGCAAATGTTTTATAGGAAACTTATAGAATCAAAAAATATTATCGCAACTTGGAATATGTTGCGGTTTAAAGTACGCCATTTAAGACAAAGTTACGGGAAATAAAGTGAGAGGTGTAACTCAATAGGCGCAGGTCTTGAAGAAATTGATACCTGTTGAACTGTTAAAGTTGTAAATATAAAGCAGTGTACATATAAAAATGTCAGAATTACAATCGAAGAAACGTTTGGCGAAGTACGAGCTAGATCTGAAATATAGAAATCATGTTCGGCAAATCTAATTTTTTAAGTTATTACGTTATCAATTACTATATGTATACATATATATAATAAATATTATTGCTATTGAGTATTCTTTCCTTTTTTTTATTTTCTTGATAATTTATTACAAATATTTATATTTAACCATTAAATATTAATGAAAATACTTCTTGCCGTTTCATTTCACCATTTCTGCCATGTCTTACGATTTATATTTGCATCATGCCAACAACAACATGCAGCTTATAATCACAGGCGATGATCATTGGACCATTCAATAGATTTTGGAACTTTTGATGAAATTCGACGATGGCACATAAGCACAGTGGAAATGTCTTCTTCTAAATTATCAAAAATTTCACTCATTGCATCGTCATCATCACTATCAATTTCTGAAATTTGTATGAATATAAATATACTGCTATATTAAACATATAAATGCACCAATCTAAATTACCCATTAATTCCGCAACAGCAAAATCCAGCACAGTATTCAATATTTTGTGCTTTTCACTTTTTCTTGGCATTTTTAAAATTATGCAAATCGAATTTGAGTTATATTTTACAAGTAAATAAATACAAAAACAAAAATCAGCTGTTCTAAATATTTTCAAGACCAATATGCACAAAGTGCGTTCACGAATATTTGAGTTTGCAATGATGCACATTCAACGATGCACAGACATCCTGAATACCCCTTATATTAATTTTTATATGTTTATTTCAATTTATTTTAATTTAATAAACAACAATTTCCAATAAAAATAAAACCTGTTTAATTAAAGTAATAATTTTAATTATAATAACAATTAAAATATGACATAAGTTTAAAGAGATAAAACAAAAAAATTAAATAATAAAAACATATTATAAATAATTAAATAGATAAATAAAATAATTAATAAATAAATATTAATGTAGTTTTGTTTAAAATTTTTACTGTACCGTATCATGTGTTAAAATAGTATTCTCAACGACATTTTCATTAAAATACGTTCCACTTTTATTTTGTACATACATTGCACATTGAACCAGAATGTGAACCAGATCAATTCACGGTTCACCCCATTGTTATTGTTTTCCATGTAAAATTGAACGGATTATTGTTTGCTGAAATACAACCATTTATATACACATAGCCAATAAAGTCTACGTACATCTTACGAATTTTGATATGTGATAAAGAAACAACATAAATAAATATTTTAAATTAAAATTTTTACATATATTTATTCTTTGAAGTTTAAAGTTTAAATAGCAAAAAACAAAAATTGTGTTCGTTTGTTCATTCTTGAGATGACGAGATAAAAGTGTCCCTGCATGTAATTATAGGCCATATAAAGTCTGCGTACAGTTTGTTTGTTTAGATAATACCGTTAATTTTCATGCAGTTTGTTCTTATTTTTGCTCAATTGGTATTATTAAGCATTTGAATTTAACATTTTGCGAGCTCATGATCAATTAATTTTTAAGTAGTAACTATTTTAAAGTATGAAATTAAGGGAAAGAGAAATCAGTATGCACGAAAAAAAATAATTATTAAACTATGGAAAGATGGAAAAAGTTGCCGAAAAATTTGTGAAACTATTGAAAGAACGCATTCATCAAAACCGCGTCCTGGACGTCCGAAACTTTTATCAGTCCGAGAAAAGCGAAAAATAGTTCATATGATCAATATTAACCATCGTATTTCTTCTTCGAAAATTGTGAAATATGTAAACCATTCATTTAAAAAAAGTATTTGTGCGGAGACTGCTGGAAAAGTATAACATAAAGCTGAATATCGTGGTAGGGTCACTAGATAGAAATCATATATTTCACTTGTTAACCGAAAAAAGCGCGTTGAATATGCAAAGAAATACATAAATAAACTTCCGGAGTTCTGGAAACATATGATATTTTCAGACGAAATCAAATACAAAATCTTGTTGGTACAGTCAAACTCGGCGGTGGTGGAGTTATGGTATGGGGGTGCATGGTAGCTGATGGTGTAGGCCAGTTGGAATTTATAAAATCGGCAATGAATAAATGGGGCTATTTAAACATTTTAAAAAGAAATTTGAAACAAAGTGCAGATAATTTTGGCTTATCCATGACATTTTGGTTCCAACAAGACAATGATCTGAAATACGCAGCGGGGATAGTTAAACTTTGGCTTTTGTACAACGTTCCAAGACAGCTTAAAACGACTCGAGAATTACTTGATCTCAATCCCATTGAGCATCTTTTGGATTTATTGGAAAAAACAATTCGTCAGCATGTGATACCAAGTAAAGAGGCGACGGATTACAATGCAAGCAGAATGGGCGAAAATTACTACTGAAGAAACTCAGAAGTTGGTTAATTCCATTCCAAAGAGATTAACTGAAGTTCTAAAACAGCAACAGTGTATTAAATTTAGCCTTATTTTTAATATTTCTACCGATTTTATCAGCTTTTTTTATAACTGTACGCAGATTTTATGTGGCCTATATTTACATGCAGGAACACTTTTATCCCGTCATCTCAATAATGAACAAACGAACACAATTTTTGTTTTTTGCTATTTAAACTTAAGACTTCAAAGAATAAATATATGTAAAAATTTTAATTTAAAATATTTATTTATGTTGTATTTCTATATCACATATCAAAATTTTTAAGATCTACCCAGACTTTATTGGCTATGTGTATATATACATATGTTATATATTTATATGACTTCACTACTCGACTCTCCCAGTATCAGAAAAATTAAGCTGAAGAAACCGATATATGCGCACAATGGAATAACATCTCTCATTCTATGTGTACAGCTGAAGAGGTGATTGTTTATCACCATAAACAAAGAAACAACTGGTACAACCAAGAGTGTCGGGACCGCAGAGAAAGATGCAGCATATCAAGCCACCTTGCGGACGCGCACTGCAAAAGACGATATCAGCAAAAGAGACACCTCTTTTCTGACGAAAAAAGAAAGAAGCAGAAAAATGTGAGTACAAAGAGCTTGAGAAGCTGGGCGACAGGAATATGGCTGAAACTTCTACCAAAAAATCGGAAGCCTGACAAATGGTTTTAAACCAGGAGTTAATTCCTGCAAATATCAAAATGATAATCTGGTGATAGATTTCCAAAGCATGCCTCACATTTCGAAGACCCACTTCTCAAACCTAATAAATGGCGGTTCTGATGTGACTGAAAGTGAAGATGATCCTGAATTTGGAATCGTTCACGATAAAATAATCGCCCCGCCTTTTGATCATAACGGAGTTAAAACATCTATAATACGGCTCAAAAACAACAAAGCTGCAGGCACAGATGTTTAACCGCCTGAGTTGTTTAAAGCTAGTGGCGAAGAGCTATGAAAATGCATGCTAAAGCTCATGAGCAAAATATGCTCCGGTAAATGCAAGCCCAACGATTGGAATTTAAATGTGCTTTACCCAATCCACAAAAAAAGTGATCCTGCAAACTGCGTCAATTATCGCTAGATCAGCTTCTTAAATATCGCATATAAGGTTCTTTTACACGTACTATGTGAAAGATTGAATGCAATCGTCAACCAACTGATTGGACCTTATCAGTGTGGCTTCAAACCAGGTAAATCCAACTTCGGCCAGATATTTACAGTACATCGAATCATGGAGAAGACCCAAGGAAAGTAAATCGACACACACTACCTTTTTGTATATTTCAAAGCCAATTCAAAGCCAAAGAAAGTGGTTCGGCTAGATAGGTATTTGATTGGGTCGCGTAGATGGAAAACGCGGTGGAGGACCTCCGCATCTTCTGTGGAAGGACCAGGTGATCAACGATTTGGGGGCGCTCGGTACTAGCAACTGGCGTCAGAAAATAATTAATCGTGCTGACTGGCGGAGGCTACTCTACGCGGCCAAGAACGACTCACGTCTGTAATGGCCAATTAAGTAATTAAGTATATATCTATGTTATATGTATTATATATACATACCTATATCTATGTGTATATATATTTATATATGCGAAAAATGGAGTTGGCAACTTTGCTTTTTTTTTAATTTGGCTGGCAACACTAGCAATGGGAGAAATTCAGCCGTATTAAGGTGTTAGAGTTGAGCGGTTGTGTGTGTAATAGTTAAAGCAAAATCGGGCAACATGTCGTCACGCGTGCGAAGACCAATAATCACTAAACATTAATATTGTTACAATTGTCACTAATCATTACTAAATACAATTATATATATTTAATCCTTTAACTCCTAGGAGGAGCACAGGGCCGTAACAAATAACTTTCACTCAGTACATTTGGTGGCCAATAGCTTTAACTCTCCCCAGCCTTTCCGCATTTGTGACATTTCAGTGTCGGTTTGTCTTCTCCAGGTGTGAGCAGATCTGCGCCTTCTTCTGCTACCCATCGGGTTCCACTCAATCGAAATTCTTGTGGTGTCACCAGTCGGTCTACGCAAAGCGTCACCATACCATTCCCATTTGCGCTTTTTAATTTCATTTCTCATATGTGTTTGCTGAGTTAAAGACCATAAATGATTGTTTAAAAGTGTATTTGGCCAAAATACTTTAACAATTTTGCGTAATGACTGATTTTCAAAAACTTGTAGTGCATTGATGCTGTTTTCCGTAGAATTCCAGGATTGGCATCCAAATAGAAGAAAAGATTTTATGTTGGAGTTAAATATTCATATTTTAGTCCGACGCGATAGCTGAGATGATGTCCAGACTTTATTTAATCGACCGAACGCTTGTTTTGCCTTCTTGATACGGTTCTCAATGTCCGCACTGGATCCACCATTTTTTGATATGATGCTTCAAAGATAGTAAAAAGACTCTTTATCCCCAAGACAGCAGTTGTTTATAATAAAAAGATCTGGGGCGCTAGCATTAATATGCATAACTTTTGTTTTGGTAACATTGAGTTTAAGTCCCGCTCTGTTTACCGTAGTTATCAAACGATTTAGGTTGCAAGATATGTCAATATATCTGTGTGTCATCAGACATAAATCATCGGCGTAATCGAGATCACACAAGCTATCTTGAAGGCTCCAAGTTATTCCGCCACTTTGACCCAATGCCTCTGCCAAGACTACGTCCAGGACGATGTTGAACAGTAACGGTTACATTACGCAACCCTGTCGAACGCCGGTTCTTGTGAGTATTTTGTCGTTTAGATCCTTGAATAGATAGATGATGATGTGTTGCGGCACACCTTTATATTCAAGCGCGTTCCAAATGACGGTATGACATAGTGTATCAAAGGTTTTTTCGAAGTCTATAAATAATAAATACAGAGTTGATCTCCATTCTACAGACTGTTCGACGATTACTAGTTACTAGTAGTGCAGCTGCGGTTTGAGCTTCCTTGGCTATACTATCATACCACTTTTTTTTGCCACGACGTGCACTGCGTTTTATTTGCTGGTTATATTGCTTGTATTGCGGGCTGATTTAGCGGCCCGCATTCTTGCATGATTTATTTTAGCTTTCTTAATTTTTCTGTTTTCAAGTAAGCACTACGTTTCGTCTGATATCCATTGTTGGCGTGAACGATCATAAAAACCAATTTGGTCCTTGGTGGCATCAGTGAAGATGGTCTTGACAGTTTGCCATTCCATGCGCTCTTCGGTAGTTGTTGAGTTTAGTGACGATTTCAACTGATCGGTATACCCTCTCATAATACTGGGTCTTTTAAGGACTTGGAAGTTAATTTTGTTCGGAACTTTGACTTTCTTGTCACTTATTGCACATATTTTTATTAGGTCCGCTCCTCTGCGATTCCGTACATCCAGTAGCGATCCACGCCATTTCTTAGAGATGTTGATGTGGTCGATTTGATTTTCAGTTCTATGGTCTGGCGATACCCATGTGATTTTATGGAAATATTGTCCCTCCTATAACCAAGTTGTTCGTTGCGCACATTCCAGTAAATCTCGAACCATTTTCTGTTTTTCTGCCGATGCCATGTTTGCCCATACAGCCTTCTATGCTCGTGTTTTCAGCGCCAACTTTTTGAAATCACTCATTATAAATAGTATATCGCTTCACTGAACACATGAGATAGCTCTATCAAGGGTGTTGTAAAATTCCTTCTTAATGGAAAAGTCTGCATCTACGGTAGGTGCGTAGCATTGAATATAATTAATTATTTGTTATTATAATTTTACATTGTTATGTAGGCCTGTGTGGGAAGTAACACATTAGTAAAGTAGAATAACGTAATATTGTCAGACATTACCTCGGGTCTCCCGCGGCGTCCAGGGGTACTCTGTATAGCGCCTGTCTCCATCACTCGATGCACTTGAAAACTCACAGTTCACATTATTTTTGCATAAAACCAGTTTTGTTTTTTTATGATTATGTTAACAATTTTAAGTTTTGTAAACAACAACATTACTACATATTTTATGGTATTTTAAATTATCAAAATACCAACAAAATTATTAAAACAAAAAGAAAAAAAGTATTAATTTTTTTATAAACAATTCAACGTGCATTGCGCGCACTTTATCAATGAAAATAAAACAAAAGTAGTAAATAAAGAATGTGAAAAGTAAAGCTTTTGGTTTTTTCCTTGATCTGTGCAAGTTAAGGCGAATTCCACTAAAAGCTGCACCGAAATTTGACTTACTGAGAAGAGATAGTATTGCCAAGTAGGAATAATCAACGTAAATACAAAAGGCAAATCATAATTTTGTGGAAATAAAAAAGTAAACTGAGCTTTTTAATAGTTCATTCACCCCAAGATAGGTAATCAAAACCAAAACAAAGCCAGCTAAAACAAGAAAAAGCAATTCACGAGAGAAAAACCTAGTAACCGGAAAGTGGTATAAAGTTTTAAAGAACCTTCGGCTGTAAACGAAAAATTAACAGTATCACGATCGTTATAGCAGGTGTTTGCAGTTAAGCGAACTGGCCTATAAAAAATCTAGCAAAGACTTTATTCGGTCTCTTTTTCTGGTGACTAAACGTTCTTGTGTGTGTCGGATGCTAATAAGAGTTGAAAATTTAACCATGACTGAAAAGGTACACATTTGTCTCCGCATGAAAAAGGTTCGTAAGGAATCAGCAAGTGAGTGATTTGAATAACGATGTTTAAAAATTGAAAAAAATTGAAGTTATTATATTTAGAAATGATATACATATATATATAAAAAATTAAAATTAGAAAGAAAAAAAAAACGAAAAAAAATCAAATAATGGCATTAGCTTTATGCGCAACAATGAAGATATTTATTCTTAAATATATTTAATTAATATGTACATGTTGCAAATCAATATTTACGTGGAATACAAAGTGTAACATAATTTTTTTTACAAATATAAATATAAACTTTTGCTGAAAATTTACTGAAGTATTGAAATTAAAGAATTAATTTTATGAAGAAAAACTAATGACAAGTCGCGGTTAACAAACTGAACTCGAATTTCGAAGTGGCACATAAACCAAGGTGTTTAGTGGCAAATAAAAATGTGCTAATTGGTGAAGCTGTAGATTGGTCATCTGAATTCCCCCCGGAGGAAGAAGCAAAAAAGAAAAAAAAAGGATATCTCAAAACCATTACAAAAGGTATAAATTGGCTATAAAGAACGGCGTACATCTAACAGGAATTTCAAAGGAAAAAAAAAAACGGTGGAAACCTCTAGAGAAACAGAACAGTTATAACTAAGTCTTTAAAAATATATGTACAGAGAGCCTATATATTTTCTTTATAGTTTTTTTTCAATTTTTATATTTTCTTTTTTTGAATTTTTCTTTTGCTTATTTTTTTTTATTGTAAAAAAATTTTGTTTTTTTTTGGACTAGAGGACCGCCTCACTTGTCAAGCTTGCAATTTTTTTTCGGCATTATTCGATTTTTTTATTTTGTTTTTTTTTTATAAAACTAAACTTATTGTTGGTTTGAAGAAGATTGTAAAATTTTTTTTGATTGCTAAGTTTACTCTATTTGAAGAAAAGTTTTTTTAACGGAAGAATTATGAATTATTATAAGTTAACTTATTTCTTTATAATTCCTGTTTATGATTTTGATATTTAAACTATTTTTTTTCTCTCAATAAGAGAATTTACTAACTTTATATTTATTCATAAAAAAAATTTTTTTAAAAGTAAAAAGTAATGGTGCAACAGAAAATGCAAAAAAATCGGTAATTGGTGCAACGCTTTGCCTTTTTTGAGTGTTTTCAAAACTTTGCTTAACTCAATTCTCAATTTAATGCTTTTTGTTCTCAATGAGAGAAAAATGCTCAAAAACTCATAATAATTTACAAAGAGGGCCCAGGGCCCTGTTGCAGCAACACTTTTCACTTTTCACTTTGCAAAACTTATGAGTGACTTTTTTTTGCAAAGTAAAAGTGAAAAGCGTTGCACCAAAGACTTAACATAATTTACTTTGCACTTTGCAAATAAAAATTTGACTGCAAATTCTTTGCATAAAATGCAAAGCAAATCGTTGCACCAAAAAATTAGATCACTTTCATTTTGTATTGGTTTTTGAAAGCATTTCGTTTCTGTTTGAATATTTTTTTTTGCTTGTTTGATATTTTGATGCTATGAGTACATGATTTATGCATAGTATGTACTTATGAGTTTAATTTTTGTTTAATATAAAAGTTTTTAAAATAATATTTTATTTTAATAATTTATATTATTACAATTTGTAATATTTGTATAATTTTAGTACAATTATGTTATACATAAAACAAAACACAAAATTTTTGTATATGATTTCTTTTATTGACATTGAATCCTAGATAAAGAAGTTGTGTATATCCATAGAGACAATTTTTATGCTTTTAATTTATTTTGCTATAAAAAAAGAATTTATATGTAAAGAGTATGTGTATGAGGTGTTTTAACAACAATTATATTGAAAAACAAAGTTAACAAATATAATAAGTTGCTTTTATATAAATATTTAGTTGAAAATCTGTCATTATTATTTAATTTTAAAATATTATAAGTTATTGAAGTATTGTTTACTTGTCGCTGTGTATTATCCTAATACAAAAGAAACCTACGCATAAAGGGCCTAAATTACTGATTTTATTTAAAACATTTCTCTCAATTTATACAAAATTACCTTAAAACTGACTTAACTAATTTTACTATCAACGTTAAAATAATATGTTGTCTGTTATCATTAATTTTAATTTTATTTTTAATTACATTTCAAACAAGGTTAAAAAAACGACGCAAGTCCAGACACTTGTGATTTTTTCTTCTATTGTCTTTAGAAATATATTTTTATTATCATAATTAGATACGGATAATTAGATATTTAAAAATGTTACAATGTTAGCTATTATAGGATATTTTTTACCCATTGTCCAATTTGGACATAATAATGACATAATATTTTAAGTTATATATTATAAATTATATATTTCATATTAATAATATTCTATTATTTTTGTTTTGTTGTCAAAGCAAATTTTTATTCTCATAATGTTAATGACTTGATGTCTTAGCCTTGAACGGTGGGTTAAGATATCAAAATTTATCATAACAACAACAACAGTTGTATATCACACGAGCACACTTTGCTCGTCATATGAAACTGCAGATAAGCCATGCATTTAGCATGTGCAATTCTTTAATATAGAACATTATGAGAAATTAAATTTGCTTGAGCAAGGTCAGTATTGTACTTATTAAATAATAATTATGTTTGTAAAGCAAGCTGGTATATGGACTTAGTTCAAGGTTAAAAGAAAATAAGTTTATAAGCATATACCAGGTTGCTAAGGAAATTACGCAAGTAATATTCTTATTTGTCAATGCATACAATTTCCATGAGAACTGTGACCGTTCCCACGACTAAGCTGAGCGATATCTAATCGTTACTTTAATGCAGCTTAAGGTATAGGGCATTATCGTGGGAATTGTATGCATTAACACCTTGCCAAATGTGTATAAAAACTCAACATTTTTCTAATAAATCATCATTCAATACAGAACAGCCCTTGCGTTTTAATTAGTTCAAGTGCTTATTAAAACTCAATTGCAAATAGGTTCAAGTGCCTAGTTGCTCAAAAAATATTGTTATTGTTTGAATCCACCTGAAGTTGGTTTAAGTGCCAAATTCAGACTTTGCAATAGGAACTGGTTCAAGTGCCAGATTCCTAATCATAAGCAACACTGAATCGATTCAAGTGTCGATTCAGTTTCAATAAGAAACGACTTATTGAACATTTTTGGTGACCCCGACGTGATCCACCGTGAATATCACGTTTTCATCAATCCAGTGAACCTGCTCAGAAGGACCACGTTATCATCAATCCAGTGAACCTGCTCAGAAGGGTATTATTGCTGTATTTACAACCATGGAAGTCATGGCAGAATTGATTGCCAAACAAGCAGAAGTGGGAAAACAAATCCAACAACTGATCACTAACTTCAAAAAGGACTCAAAAGAGAGGAAGACATCCCCTCGCTACTATGAAGAGCGTATTAGGCGACTCAACGAATTATGGGAACAATTTGACCATAACGACACACAAATCAGGAATTTGCCAGATTTGGATACGAGCGTTGCATATTTTACCAGCAACTACTTTCAAGAAATCAAAGAATTATTTGAACAATACGAGCAGATTTTCGAAAATGAATTATCAACCAAAATACCTCCAACACCTTCCTCAAAGGAGTCAGCAACGACAGCACGTCAACCGATGCCGTCACCGAGGGAAGGACAATATAGCACGAGTATAACACGAATGATACACAAGCAAGGTGCAATTTGTGTATCACTGAAGCGACTCATAGCAGGCATCAATCGTCAAACAGGCGTTCAGATGAAATCCTTTTATGAAGTGAATATGGGAAGAATTGAGAAGCTATGGAATGAGATTGAATCCATTAATTTTGAAATTTGGGAGTACACCAACAATCCGACTACAGTGGGATATAAACTCGATGAGTACCTCGAAATGGAAGAATTGGTTCAGTCAACTTTAATTTCGTTAGCTTCAAAGAAAGCAAATGATGAACAATCACAACAAGGAAGCAGTAAACCAGACAGCGCTGGTGTATCACTGCCTAAGGTAACAATACCAAAATTCGATGGCGATTATTTGAAGTGGTGTCAATTCTATGATTTGTTCACCGAAATGATTCACAAGCAGCAGCTTTCTAACGCTCAGAAAATGTGGTATCTCAAAGGTAGTTTAACAGGAGAAGCAGAAGGCTTAGTCCGACACCTGTCAATAACCAACGAGAATTATCAAACGGCATGGAATTTGCTACAAGAACGATATCACAACAAAAGAATTATTGTAGCAACAATCATTCAAAGAATTCTAAATCAACCAATAATATCAATCAATCCTTCAGCGGCAGAAATAAGGACACTCCATGATGTTACTTTCGAAGGATTGCTGGCACTGAAGAATGTGGGACTCGAAACTGATTCATGGTCCCCGCTACTGCTTCATAGTTTGCTCCTCAAACTAGATAAGCAGACTCGCATTTTGTATGAACAGTCGCTGACTCATCCAAGAGAGATTCAGTCGATTAAGGAGTTCATGATCTTCCTGGAATCACGATTCCAGTCCTTAGAGGCGATTGGCCATAGGGAGAAGCCATGCTCAGCAAAAGCCCTTGCCACAACTATGGGAAGGGGAAATATATCAACCTGCAAGATCTGCAATAATGGATCACATCCGATATATTATTGCAAAACATTCTTGCGATCAACACCACAATGTCGTATCAAGACAGTACAGAAACTTAGTTTGTGCTTGAACTGCTTACGTACAGGCCATAGGGCAGCAGAATGCAAAAGTACCCGCTGCCACAAGTGCAGCAAGAACCACAATTCCTTATTGCACTTATCAGAAATTCCCAAGAAAACCACTTCCTCCGATCAAGAAGAAGCTAATGCTGTTTTAACTACAGCACTGTTAACAAAACCATATGTGTTGCTTGGGACCGCCAAGGTTAATATTAGTACAAATACTGGCGAAACAATTGAATGCAGGGCTATTCTGGATTCTGGTTCTCAAATGAACTTAATAACAGAAAGGCTGGCTACAAAATTACAACTCAAGCTAAATCCAAATCCAACATGGTTCAAAGGAATTGGCACAGGTAAGAGAAGGGCAAACCATCAGGTCACTGCCGACATCTCATCACGTACCACAAAGTTCAATATGAAGATGAAAGCAGTTGTTATGGAAAAAATTATTTCACCTCTACCACACAGATCATTCGACATATCTCAGTGGCCGATTTCCAAAAACATCAAACTCGCCGATTCCGAGTTTAATGTAAACAGTGATGTCGACTTATTGATAGGTGCTGAGCATTTCTATTGGTTAATATCAATAGGTCAAATTCATATGACCAACAACTTACCAGTATTACAGAATACCGTGCTTGGTTGGGTATGCAGCGGTGCGTTAGGTGGATGTAATCAGGGTACAATCACTTGTACAAAAGCCACCGAAAATGAGCAAAAATCAGATAAAGTTGCGAATCATGATCGGCAAGTTACATACGTCGAGAAAAAACGTGTAGCAACATCTATTGGAAGTACTCGTCAAATTAAGGAATCGCCAGTAGATCGAAGTGTAAATACCCATCCAAAAATTGAAGGTAAGATTCGAGTGGCAGATGGTAAAACTAAGAACGGTAGTTTGAAGCGGCCAATACATCGATTGGCACCGGTACCAGCAGATTTACATTCGTCTACCACTTCACAACAACATCAACCTGAAGAAACGCCACTAAAGCGAGCAAACCTCAACATCAACTTGCTAGCCATTGCATTGCTAGTACTAATATGGATACCACTGATATCAGGGTTAGGTATCACGATAAAATCATTTAATAACACACCAGGCATTCATTTCGAACACAAAGGAGTCATCAAAAGATCACAAGCAGAATGGAAAATCATAGCATATTATGACTTAAGTCCATTGCAGCAGGAGTTTGAATTTATTGAAAATGGAACCGAATCCTTAGCGAACGTGTGTAAGTTGATGAATGGATATAATCACTGCTGGACGTTAGTTGAACAGTTCAAAGCAGCGAGAAATGAATTGTTATCTGCAAACATAATGCAGATCAACAAAAGAAAGAAGAGAGGCGCAATTGATTTAGTGGGTAACATTGCGAATGCAGTATTCGGCGTTTTGGATTCAGAATACGCTAAAAATATGGCGCAGACGATTCAACAATTAAAAAATGACGACAAACATTTGCTTAACCTTTTAAAAAACCAAACTTCAATTTTAGATTCTACTCTAAATATCATGAAACGAAATCAGCAGCAGTATCAAACAACCTTTGAATTAACAGTCGAGCGATTGAACGATGTAAAGGCAAAAATGTTAGAAGAGGACAAGGAAATTTATAATTTAAAACTCCACCAACTTTTCACTGCAATTTCAACTCAACTACTAAGTGTAACAACAAGTATTCAATTTTACGAATCAGCAATTTTAGGAGTGTTGACCGACACAAATCATGGAAAAATCAGCCCACTTCTCCTGACGCCAAAGCAACTCATGAATGAGGTTACTACAATGAGGGAACATCTCAGGTCAACAATGCAATTGCCGGTTAACATGAGCAACATTTCTGAGCTATATTCTCTTATGACAGTCAGCAGCGGTTTATTTGATACTAAAATGTTGTTTCAAATAACTCTACCACTAATCAATGATCAGTCCTTTGATTTATTCGTTGTTATTCCCGTTCCAGGGATCATAAACAGAGAATACGTGACAATCACACCATGCACGTCTATGATGGCATTCAATACTCATAGGAATGGATATTTTCCGATTTCAGAAATACAGTTGTCACAATGTGTGTCTTCAAAAAATGATGTCTTCATCTGTTCAGATACACAAGAAATATATTCTCTTGAATCAGGCAAGTGCACTTGCGAAGTAAATCTATTTAATAATAGTACATCATCTTGCACTTGGCAAAGTTTCACAAGTAATACCTTATGGATCCAGGCTGTTGCACAAAATCAATGGATGTTCGTCGCAAGAAACCCTGTAAAGCTAAACGCAGTATGTGACAATGAGCATTCTCAGGTGAAATTGCAAAATACAGGTTTACTTGAGCTCCCACCAGGGTGCATACTCTCACATCATACGGCAACAATAACCAGCCATTACACAATGACTACTCGCTTAAAATATTCCCACACAAGCTTCCATTCAAGCCCAATAGTGACAGCGATTCCTCGGCAATCATCTCTAAGGTTGAAAAACATCAGCATGGAGACAGCTAACGATGAAATAACTAGTTTGAAGGCATCTTTAAATATGATAAGGTCTCAGGAGGAACTGCCGAACAATACACTATCGCAGCACCAACACCATTTCATTGTGGAATATATGGCACTTGGTCTCAGTGTGCTCATACTCTGCAGCATAATCGGTCGATATTTATTCCGAAGAAATACACACCGTCACAGGATTGGTACACCCCACCCACAACCACGAAGACGAGTTCAAGAGCAACATGCAATGTCCGAGTTCGAAGTAGCAGAATAGGATTGACTGGCGTCAATCGGGGGCAGAATGTCCAATTTGGACATAATAATGACATAATATTTTAAGTTATATATTATAAATTATATATTTCATATTAATAATATTCTATTATTTTTGTTTTGTTGTCAAAGCAAATTTTTATTCTCATAATGTTAATGACTTGATGTCTTAGCCTTGAACGGTGGGTTAAGATATCAAAATTTATCATAACAACAACAACAGTTGTATATCACACGAGCACACTTTGCTCGTCATATGAAACTGCAGATAAGCCATGCATTTAGCATGTGCAATTCTTTAATATAGAACATTATGAGAAATTAAATTTGCTTGAGCAAGGTCAGTATTGTACTTATTAAATAATAATTATGTTTGTAAAGCAAGCTGGTATATGGACTTAGTTCAAGGTTAAAAGAAAATAAGTTTATAAGCATATACCAGGTTGCTAAGGAAATTACGCAAGTAATATTCTTATTTGTCAATGCATACAATTTCCATGAGAACTGTGACCGTTCCCACGACTAAGCTGAGCGATATCTAATCGTTACTTTAATGCAGCTTAAGGTATAGGGCATTATCGTGGGAATTGTATGCATTAACACCTTGCCAAATGTGTATAAAAACTCAACATTTTTCTAATAAATCATCATTCAATACAGAACAGCCCTTGCGTTTTAATTAGTTCAAGTGCTTATTAAAACTCAATTGCAAATAGGTTCAAGTGCCTAGTTGCTCAAAAAATATTGTTATTGTTTGAATCCACCTGAAGTTGGTTTAAGTGCCAAATTCAGACCTTGCAATAGGAACTGGTTCAAGTGCCAGATTCCTAATCATAAGCAACACTGAATCGATTCAAGTGTCGATTCAGTTTCAATAAGAAACGACTTATTGAACACCCATGTTTTGTCTTAGTTCATAATTCAGAGAATTTGAACGATAACAGAATTATAATAATAATAAACTGATCATTATAATAAATAAGTGTTCATGCTTAAACAATAATTCACATAAAATATTTATATTAACTGTATTATAAATTTTTTTTAGAAACTGAACTCTTTAATTCACAATTTAAAAGTATTGTCCGGTAATATATCCCTTTAATTATTGCAACTAAATTTATTTCAAAAACAGCAATAATATTTGTTTAAAATAATTTTCTATTTCTATTTTTTTAAAACTATTTTTATTTATTTATTAATGATTTCTTTCATTTTACGCATTGAAAGAAATCACTTTGCAAAATTTGCAAAGTGAATTAATCATTTGCAGTTTTTTTGTAAAGTTTTGCAGTTTACTTTTGCAAAGCGCAAAATAAAAAGTGTTGGTGCAACAGAAAGTGCAAAGAAACCAGTTTTTTGTCAAATATTTCACTTTTCTTTTCATACTTTACTTTTCATTGAAAAGTACATTGGTGCAACGCTTTGCATTTTTTGAGTGTTTTCAAAACTTTGCATAACTCAATTCTCAAATTAATGCTTTATGTTCTCAATGAGAGAAAAATGCTCAAAAACTCATAAAAATTTGCAAAGTGAAAAGTGAAAAGTGTTGGTGCAACAGGGCCATGGTTAGAATTTATTTCAATCGAATTTATTAAAATTTATCTATATCTTCAATATTTTCGTGTTGTTGTTCGTAAAACAAACCAATAGCTGAGCTCACGTTCGTGAGCAACAGCCTCCATAATGTTAGAAATTGGCTCACTCTCGTGAGCAGGAATAAGAGCTGAGGCTCATGAGATCTCATGCGCATTGTTGTGGATGAGAAAAATATATGGTATTCTTGTTGTTGTTTTCGTTGTACAATTTGGCACGTGCTACTATTTATTTGAATTTTGTGCATTTACTTAATAGGTCATTTTATATTAATTCAAGAGTTTTAAATTATATTATTATATTGTGTTTCGGAAAATTTGAAAACAAAAAAATTAATATTTTAAAGTTTTACATGAATGTAAAAAAAAATTTGCTTAGAATGCGGAAAACAAATGTAATAAATTTTATGTGCCTAAATTGTAATAAAAAACTATTGCCAGTAAGCTGATTTTTTAGCTGAGCTCCCGGCTCGTGATATATCATGAGCAGCTCTTCAATATGAGCAAATTGAAAGCCCACGCTGGTGAGCAGCTCTTCAATATGAGCCAATTTTGGGCTCAGGTAATAATTAGCTCTTGCTCATGAGCCTGAGCTGCTCATGAGTGTGCAAATACGAACTCTGGTATAATTTAAGTACCATTATTTCTTCCAACATGTATAACATATTAAAAAGCTTCCTTATTGACAGAAAATTTCGAGTGTGTTCAATAAATTTTACCTCTGATAGTTACCCCATTATTGTCGGTGTTTCGTTAGAAAGTGTATTGGAATCCTCACTTTACTAAATATATACTAGAAACTTACCAACCAAAAAATATTTGATTATTTCCACATTGGTAATATTCTACATACTAAGTATTCATTCATATCATATTAATGATACTAAATTGCTGCAAGTGCAGTTAAAGAAAGTAGAGGATGGTTAACTAAAGCATGATATAGACGATGCAGACCAAGTATGCGTGCTACCAAATCGTGCTGTGTATATTTAAGCATGCGCACCAAATTTCGGTCATGTATGCGGTAAAATTATAACTCCTCAATTATTTGTTAAGTCTGTACATATGTATGTAAGCCGATTAAGCAGTCAAGTAGAAGTCGGTAAAACAGTAGCAGTAGTATAAGTCAGTCGAGAGTGAGTAATCAGCAGCAGTAGTCAAGATTAAGCAGTCAACAGCAGCGGTCGTCGGTAGTTATCCTGAATTTCAATTATTGTTATTATTTTTTGAGTTAAACTAACTTTTAAATAAACTATTATTAATTTTGAATTAAATTAACTTTTACATGTATGTTTGTGTATGTCGAAGTCTGTGTATGGCGCCCAACGAGACATTAAAACGAAGACAGGACCGAATTAAAAGACGTAATAAATAACAAAATAATAATATTATAGATATATCTATACAATCCATAATAATTTAATAGACATATATATATATAAAAGAGAGGAGGTTTTGAAAAGTTTTAAAAATTTTTTTAAAAGGATATTATTTATATATATATATATATAGTTGATAGAATAGGCCGATGAACAGCGGACCAAAGATGGTTGCCTCAACAAGTGGCAATGCAGACAGTAGAGACAAATAAAACTCGACAACCAAAAATTTTGTTAAATTTCACCTTAATCATAGTTTTTTTAAATTCTTATAATAGATTCTATTTTCACAAATAAAGAAACGTGCACAAACCTTTAAGATTTTTTTTTATAATCTTTAATTAATAAAGATTACCACCGCGCCGCGTGCATGGCACTCCGGAGTTTTGGTTTTCTTTGTTTTTTTTGTTTGATTTTTGGCAGAGCGCAAATAATTTTTTTTGTGCGAATTTTTTTTCTCAACAAAAGTTTTTTTATTATTTTTAAGATTTATGCGAACAGTTAGTAATAGTGATACGCAAAAACAAATAATATTATTTTTATTGGAATCTTTATGAAAGATGAAAAAGATGTTTGTATTAAGGTGAATGACTTAGGACTTCCAATGGAGAAGGAAGCCATGACCTACATCAAGAGGTGCAAACAACACATAGCTTGGCAGACAGACAAGATGACAGAGTTAGAGAATCGTTAGTAATTTGTTTGTGTTTTTTTTTTGTTTTTTTTCCTTGCAGCCACGATAAAATTTAGTAAAAGTTTATGTGAGGTAGTAGACATAAATATTTTTTTTGTTTTTGTTTTAGAATTTAGTAACCTACGGCTATGACTTAAAACTCCTGAGGAGTTTAGTTTAAGGTAGTAGGTGAGTTTTTTTTATACACTAATGATTACGGCAAAAACTGAAAGTAAAACAGTTGTGTTTGCGGTAGTAAGTGTAATTGACGTAGATTTCTGCTACGACTTTAAAATTCCGGTGGGATTAAGTTTGAGGCAGGAGCCTTTCATCAAAATTGTTGTTTTTTTTTATTTTTTTTAAACCTATAGCTATAATAGAGTATGAGAAGAATTTTTGATTTGAGGTAATTGGTATGAAATATTATGTGTGTTATTCAGTAACTAGAGTTTTTTTTCTGCTACAAACTAAATCTGAATAAGTATAGTGTGAGGCAGGGAAATTGAGTGAATGGTTGCTACAACAGAGATTCAAGTAGAGTTCTGTTTGAGGTATTGTGTGGGTAAATATTAGAAAGCGGGTATGAGTGAATGAAGTATGGGTCTGAACAAGTACGAATGAAACAGTTAATGCTACCAAACAATAGAATTTTTCGTTAGGTTTGTGAGGCTTACTGTTAATTGGTATCACGCATACATTTTCTATTAGGGATCGGTATTAAATTGAGGCGTGATACTAATTGAATGTTTGAGATGTTGAGAGTAAGAGATGGACAGTTGGACGAACGTGACGACAACTTTGCACCTATATAACAATGATTTCTATTTTTCCCTAAAACAAGGCACTGAAAATCCACCAATAAACGCCAAATTTAAATTATATTTATCTGTCTTATTTTTTTTTATTTTTATTGAACTTTTTTATTATTAAATTAATAATATTATAATTATATATAAAAAAAATTTTTTATTTTGGATTGAATATTTTTAATTATTTAAGAAGGTTAAATATGCTATCACCTTAGGTGAACATGCAGGATTTGTTTTTTTGTACCATTCTACAAGTAATAGACAAGTAAGTTTTATCGATAATAAGAAATATGGAAAATATGGAGCCCAAACCACCAGAAGAGTTAATAGACATGTTAGCAAGTAGTACCGGAACTAGGTCCAAAATACGAAAAGCTACGAAATCAGCACAAGTAACCGAGTTAGAAGCGGTACCTGACAAAACTGCACAAGCACGTAGTAGTGAGCAGGCTCAGTTAGTTAGTTCAGGTACAAATAGAAGGCCAAAAATAGGGAAAATAACCCAAGCTGAAAAAGATTTTGGAAACAATAGTATCCAAAGATTACTAAGTTTTGACAGCAAAATAGACCACATGTTGTAGCGAAATGAATCAGCCAGCTAATCTGAAAGGTAAAGGGGAAGATCAATATCGAGAAATCTCAACAGGTACAGATACAGGACGCAAGTCTGGTAATGAAGAAGTAATGAATTCAGTAGCTGTAATAATGAGGCAGCAACAAGAGTTTTTATCGAACTGCATGCAAGAGATGAAAATGGAAGTCATGACTCTAAACAACCGTCTACGAGAAGTGGAGCAAAGACCTAATCAGACCCCGCAAAACTACTTAGGTAACCAGGAGATCCAGCGGGAGCAGCACTCAGCATTTCCAATAGAAAGAGGGATGAGAAGAAGTGTGGATCTAGAACGGTGGCATTTGAAGTTCGACGGTTCGAATAAAGAAATGACAGTAGAAAGCTTTTTGTTCAGAGTCGAGAGAATGAAATAACAACACTCAGTTACAGATCAACAACTTCTGACGGACTTCCATTGTCTGTTGACTGGTGGAGCACTAAAATGGTATTGGCAACAACTAGAGTACCATGAAGATAACCGATGCTTCGATTATAGGCAATTCCAAAAGGAGCTATTGGCACAATTCAAATCTGCCGAAAGTGACTACGACATCATAAGGGAAATCATGGATCGGAAGCAACAACCCAGCGAAAACTTCGAGCAGTATTACGCCGAGATACATAGCCTGACGTTCAAACTGAGAAAAAAAATTCCTGAAGTGGAGTTGGCAACAATTATAAAAATTAAAGTCAATGAGCTCACAATCAAGGACGCATATCCGTTGCCTCATATTGAAGGAATCTTGAGCAGACTACAAGACACCAGGTACATTTCTGCAATCGATTTAAAAGATGCGTTCTGGCAGATTCCGCTGGAAAAAAGATCCAGAGAAAAGACAGCATTTACAGTCCCGGGAAGACCCCTATATCAATTCACTGTGATGCCATTCGGGTTATGTAATGCGGCGCAACGCATGTGCAGAGTTATGGACAAGGTCATTCCAGCAGCGCTTCGAGAACGGGTGTTTGTATATCAAGATGATCTACTGGTGTGCTCAGAAGACTTTGAAGGACACATGCGTCTATTACAGCAAGTGGCTGGGTGTCTAAGCAAAGCTAACCTGACAATTAATGTTCAAAAGAGTAAGTTTTGTCATACTGAAGTTAGATATCTAGGGTACATCGTAGGGAATGGGACAATACGAACTGATCCGGCAAAAGTAGAAGCGATGAATATTTTCCCTGAGCCAAAGACAGCGATGCAACTTAGACGCTTTCTTGGAATGACAGGATGGTATAGAAGATTCATAAGAGATTACGCCACGATTGCAGCACCACTACATGATTGCCTGACTAAAAATAACCTAATTAAATTCGCTCTAACCAACGAAGCAAGAATAGCGTTTGAGAGATTGAAAGAAAGTCTTACGACAGCACCAGTACTTACGAATCCGAACTTCCAAGAACGTTTTTATATCCAATGTGACGCTTCTAAAGATGGAGTGGGAGGAGTGTTATTCCAAGTGAATGAGACTGGAGATGAGCAACCGATAGCATATATGTCGTCTAAACTAAACAAAGCTCAAAAGAATTATAGTGTTACAGAACTGGAATGTTCTGCTGCAGTACTCAGTGTAAAAAATTTAGAGCGTATGTTGAAGGACTTCCATTTACGGTCATAACGGACCATGCAAGTCTCAAATGGTTGATGAACCAGCGTGATTTGTCAGGTAGACTAGCGAGATGGAGCTTGAAACTACAGGCATTTGACTTCAATATAGAACATAGGAAAGGTAATCAAAACATTGTTCCCGATACACTATCAAGGATGTTTGTTGACGAGATAACACAAGACACTCGCAATCTAGATGTTGATTTGCAGTCACCTTTCTTTGTAACTGATGAATATAAGGCACTTATCGAAATGGTGACCAAAGAACAACAACGCTTACCTGACCTGTGTACCTCAGAGGGTTATGTATATAAAAGGACAGATTTTCGAAGTGGCGACCCACTACAAGAGGATAGTACTTGGAAATTATGGGTTCCATCTGAATTCATTAACTGCAAGTGCAGCGAATTTGAAAACGTAATTCACAGGGCGAAGCAGTTAGGTTTAATGTTCTGTTTTGCTCCAACAATATTAAATATACACACATGATTTGCCAACGAGCTCAGCAACATTTACAGCGACATTTGCAGACGATACAGCTGTCCTTGCGATTGGAGATGATGAACAGTAGCCAGGCATCTGCAGTCTTCTGTCAATGACATTATTGCTTGGGCTGATAAGTGGAAAATAAAACTTAACCACTATAAATCTGTTCACGTCAACTTTACAAACCGAAATATCAGATTTATGCACCTCTGTATTGATGGAATACAAATTTCACATGCTAATACGGTTAAGTACCTCGGTATGACATTGGTTGCAAAGCTGCGATGGCATGAACATGTAAGAAAAAAGAGAAATGAACTTAATATAAATATATTTAAATGAACTAAGCAAAAGACATTACAACACAGGTTTTTATTTATTTACATCACATTTCGTATACATTTCTATCAGAAAAACAGTGTCTGACTGTTAGTACGGTACTCAACTCCACCACACATATAATCGCTACAGTAATGCACTCACCCGAGTTAACAGCATCAAAGTTATCTGGAAAATGTGAAGTTTGTTAAAAAATAAATTAAACAAATTGTAATGACATTACCTGCGAAAAAGGAAAAGAATATATAAACACGAATTGAATTATAAAGAAAAAACTTAATTTTATTTAATTGTTGCAACTTTGAATTACAATGCAAAATTTATTTACAAACATAGATTTAATAAACATTCAGCAACTAAACACTCACTGTTTACATTTTTGTTTATCAACAAACAAAACATATCACAAGCAGTACTTCGTTAGTTTTTTTAATATTTTACATAAAAAAAAGATTACTTTTTTGGTATGGAATCTGAAAGAAAAATCTTCTAAAGATACAAATAGCCCGTTCCAATTGTATGCCCCATTTCTGCACGATTCAATTGAGTCATATCTATGGACTAAAAAGTTCCCACATTCTCAGCTCAAAATCCTGGAAATCCTTGTAGTATGGCCAGTTAAGGTGTTCCTTCACAGGGCAGGTTAGAAGAACACTTAGTGTGCTTTCACTCCGATTGTGTACTAAGTATTTCGTCCGCTCTAACAATGTTTATTGTTTGAGAGATTATGCACTTGTATAGACTCCACTCTTCAATGCTTGCCAATATCTGCATTACCATAGTAGAAGGGCTGGCCTCATCAATTAGAGTCTCTAGAATTTGTCTAGTATCTACGAATCTTATACAGTTTCTAATTATATGGTCGGAACTCACAATTTTATCTGGACAAACCTGGCAGCACGGAAGCAGCCATGCCTCGTAAGGAACTGCGTCAATTGAAATCTGAAGTCTCCAGATTCTCGGTTAATCCAAACTTTTATATTTCGAATTAACGAATGCGTTCATCTTGGTTTTTGGGAATGGTCGCATCTATGTCGCCACTCATTAAGGTATTTGTCTCTTATTTCTAGATAAGAATCTGACAGAGATTGCACAGTTTCAGTCAGAACTGAAAAAAACGAGAACGCAGAAAAAAACTGTCTCTGCCCAACAGCGATTGGCATACGTCCAGCCAATACTTCCTCCAATACTGTACGGTAAGCACGCCAGATGCGTAAATTTGACAATCTATGTTCGCTTTTCATTACGCGTGACTACGACTTTATGGTTGTAGCATGTGCCAACACAGGAGCAGCATATAGCTTCACAGACTTGGAAACTGATGCTTAAAGAACTTAAGCGATGTCCTTGGAGCCTCCTATATTTGGCATTAACTGGGATAATGTGTTACAAACATGTGAGACTTTGTCTCTAGATTGCTCTAGGTGAGTTTTGAAACTCAACCTACTATCTAGGATAATACCGAAATATGTAAGTTGGGGCTAGACTGTATGTTGTGGTGCCCATGACCTACATCATTGTTTAATATGGCAAGTCATTGCATAAAGTAACAAAACAATTGTGACATAATTTATTGAATGCACATTTGTCGCTTTGTTGTTTTGACTTTGATCATATTACACTTTTAAATTTTGTTTGACTCACGCCGTTATGATTGTGCACTCGTAACATGATGCGCGAGCCAAACGTTTTATCATATGTGGTCATTGTACGGTAGTAACACAAATTCCTTTAGAGAAATGTTAAACCTTATGAATAACATTTATAATAATATATACAAGTAAAAATGCATAAGAAATAGATAACATATGTTAGAATAGTATAATAGATACTATGAATATCTTACATGTAAAAATCATATACTTTATCAAAATTTGGGAGTAACCAATGCATTGATTGGTTACTCAAGAATATATAGGAAATAAATAATAAGTTTAGTAGATAAGAATATTTTGTATAAATAGAGTAAGATTTTACAAATAAATAAGATTCTTTTAGATTCTTTTGCATAGGCAACAAGAATAAACTGTATTTTGAATCTCTGGTTATATGCGGCATATCTGCTGGTAATACCATTAAGGCGGCTGAAGAGCTTAGAAAATACTTAAAGGCGGCTGAAGAGCTCAGATTAATACTTATCCTTGCTAGGTCGAAACCTTTTGGGGCTCTTAATCCCTTAACAATCCTGCCAACATTGATAATAACATTACATGGCGATCCTGATAACATTACATGGCGATCCTGCAATTGACGGACCATAGGAATCTGGAAATCATTAAAGCAAACACTATTAAATAATATGCAATTGACGGACCATAGGAATCTGGAAATCATTAATAAATAATATGCAATTGACGGACCATAGGAATCTGGAAATCATTAATATGCAATTGACGGACCATAGGAATCTGGAAATCATTAATATGCAATTGACGGACCATAGGAATCTGGAAATCATTAATATGCAATTGACGGACCATAGGAATCTGGAAATCATTAATATGCAATTGATGAACCTTTGAAATAATGAAGAGTTATAATTGTTTTATCTGTGGCAAAAGCTACAAAAATAAAAATATTCTGAACAAACATTTAAACAAACATAATTATCTGATAGATTATGCGAATAAATTAATAGAAGCAATCTTCAGAAATTATTAAACAATATGTCTCAAGAAGATTTTGACAGACATTTTGCAGCAGCGGTGAAAACTTTAGAAGAAGCGTTAAAAAATCCAAAGGCAGGCCCAAGACCGATATCAATTGAGCAATATAAGCAACGTCATCCAGGTGGAAGACAGCAGCCAATAACAATCGAACAAACAAAAAAGAAGGTGCGCGGTGGCAAAAAACGAAGGGTATCCAAAGAAATTGGCAACCTCAAGTGTCTCTTGAAGATATCTCAAGGAGAAAATAAAAATATTTTACGGCAACAGCTTAAGGAGTTGAAGAAAAATGGGTGGAACCCAATCAACAGAAGAAATAGTAAACAACAATGTAGCAGCAACAGCAGCAACAGCATCAACAAATAATTTTAATACTAATAATTATATATCATATTTAAACTTTATATGTCTATTTATATTAATAATAATAAAAATTAATTCACATTTTAAAAAGTATATTAAAAAACAAGCAGTTAGAAATGCTAATGTTTAGGTATAAAAATTAAATAAAAATTATATATAAAAAAAAATAAAAAAAATATATATTTTTTTTTCAAACTTTGTAAAATAATATAAAAATTTTTTCCAATAATGTACTCCAGATCAGATCATGACAAAATTAATGAACACATTTATATGATACTGATAATTTCATTTGTAATTTCAATAATAATTATTGTAATATTTTTGCTTCATTATATTATTAGCAAATACTTTGCATAAGCAATAAATTTAATGTCATATGCATTTAATTGACTTAAGAAAAATATTAAAAAATTTAAAGAAAACTCCAAATAGAGTTTACACGAAACAGTACATAGTGAAGACAAAACTAATAATACATCAAATCTGGTTAGATATAGAAGAAAATACAGATATCAAAGATATCAAGAATTTAAGGTTGGAATTTGATAGTTTAGTAGAGCAGATAGAAAAATATTTGCAACCTAAGTCAATCACAGAACAATTAAATAGACCCATAGACAATATTAAAGCAAAAATGGCTAATTTTGATTTAATTGCAGCTTCAAAAGTAATACCAGAATTCAATGGTAATGCTAAAAGTTTATCAAACTTTATAGGCATTTTACAATTTTATTCTGAATCACTTAAAGATGAAATCGAGAGATCCATCTTACTTCGGTTTGTTAAGTCAACTAAATTATCTGATAGAGTTAAAAACAAACTCATTTCAGAAGAAGAAGACGACACAATACCAAAATTTATTCAAAAGCTGAAAAATATCTATAAACCTAATCAAAATCCATTAACAGTCCAGAATAATTTAGTACGTTTGCGACAAGGTACCCAAACTGTTGCACATTTTGTTTCTAAAATTGAGGAACAAATAGCAATTTTAAACCAAATATATATAGCTACTCAGGGTGACCAAAATAAACAAGTAATAATGAAAATGACAGATCTCACAGGATTAAATGCATTCACCAATGGACTCAATGAGAGACTTAGAAATATAGTAGCAGCAGCAAGGCCAACTACTCTAAACGAAGCTGTACAAATTGCTCTAAGTGTAGAAACACAAAATAGAAGCATGATACAACAGCAACCAAACAGGAATTTTCAACAAAGGAACGGATTCTCGAATAATAACAGAAATGCGAATGGAAATTTCAATAGGAATGCATCAAACCAATACAACAATTCCAATAATCAAAAAAACTGGAACACCCCCGGTTCACGAACCCCGGGGCACAACCTAAAGCAGTATCCAAATCACAACCTAGGTCACAACCAAAACAATGGTTACAACAATCGAAACAATTACAACCAGAACAAAAACAAATAATACATTTTAAAAAGATAGAAAACATTGATAATAGTATTAATGTTAAAACTTCTTGTAGCAATAAGTATATAACTTTATTAGTAGACACAGGGGCAGAGATATCAGTAATAAAAAAAGGTATAATAGGGAAGAGCAATTTTGATAACACAAAAAACTGCCAAATAAATGGCATAACAACAGGAAAAACAACCACAGAAGGTTTAATAGATATAAATTTATTTTTTGATGGTAAAACAATACCTCACAAATTCAATGTCATAAAAAATAATATAAATTTACCTACAGATGGTATATTAGGTAGAGATTTTTTGATAAAACATAATTGTAAAATAAATTATGAAACATGCGTATTAGTGATCTCAAACTCAGAAGATGAGATAGTCTTACCCTTGAATATAAAAATAAAAACCATTAAAAACATCAAAATACCGCCCAGGGTAGAAGTAATTCAAGTAGTTGAACTAAATACAAAAGAAGACAGTTTAGTCTGTGGAAAAGAAATAGTGAAAGGAGTATTCATAGCTAATTCATTAATACCTGCCAAAGGTATACAACATATTAGGTTATTAAATACTAGAGACACACCTGTAGAATTAGAATATGCAACAATAGAAATAAAACCTTTAAATAATTATAACATACTTTCATATAATTCTAATCGAAATTCATATACATTTGAAAAAATTAAATCGAAATTAAAAATAGATGGTTTAGATAACATAGCCAAAAATTCAATATTGAATATTTGTAAAGATTTCCAAAACATTTTTCATATAGAAGGAGAGAAATTAACTATAAACAATTTTTATGAACAGCACATATCAACAATAGATAAAACACCTATATATATAAAGAATTATAGGATACCGAACATTCAAAAGGAAGAACTAGAAAAGCAAGTAAAAAAATTATTAAATGCTGATATAATAGAACCATCAGTAAGTCCTTACAACTCACCAATTTTAATAGTACCAAAAAAGGGACAAGAAAAATGGAGATTAGTTGTAGATTTCAGACAGTTAAATAAAAAAGTAGTAGACGATAAATTTCCACTAACACGTTTGGAAGATGTTCTAGATAAGTTAGGTAAGGCGAAATATTTCTCTACATTAGACATGACTAGTTCATTTCATCAAATCCCACTTAATCACAAATCAAAACCTTTAACAGCTTTTTCAACAGAAACAGGTCATTTTCAATTCAAGAGATTACCTTTTGGATTAAAAATTTCAACAAATAGTTTTCAAAGAATGCTAACATTAGCATTAGCAGGTTTAGACTCCTCAGCATTTTTATATGTAGATGATGTAATAGTTTTTGGTTCTAATCTCAAAGAACACAATAACAATTTAATAAAAGTATTTAGTAGATTACAACAATATAATCTTAAACTTAACCCTGAAAAATGTAATTTTCTTAAACCAGAAGTAGTATATCTAGGTCATCTTATAACCGCACAAGGTGTGCGTACAGATCCAAATAAACACGATGTAATAAAACATTATCCTATACCAAAAAACTCAGACGAAGTGAGAAGGTTTGTAGCAATGTGCAACTATTATCGAAGGTTTATAAAAGATTTTGCTGAAATAGCCAGACCTCTAAACAACTTGCTTAAGAAAAATCAAATATTCTGCTGGTCGGAAGAATGTGATAAATCTTTTAATAGTTTAAGAGAAAAGTTAATTTCACCACCAATCTTAAGTTATCCAGATTTTTCAAAACCATTCGTTTTAACGACAGATGCTTCTAATTATGCATTAGGTGCAGTACTGTCACAAGGAGAAATTGGTAATGATAAACCAATAGCATTTGCAAGCAAAACATTAAATAAATATGAGTTAAATAAACCCGTGATAGAGAAGGAACTTCTTGCCATTCATTGGGGTATAAATTATTTTAGACCATATTTATTTGGGAGAAATTTTACAGTTTATACAGATCACAGACCTTTAGTTAGTCTATTTACGCATAAGAACCCATCATCAAAACTAACTAGAATAAGAATAGATCTCATGGATTATAACTTCAATATAGTATTTAAACAAGGAAAGATGAATACTAATGCAGACGCATTATCAAGGATACAACTAAATTCAAAAGAATTAGTTGAAATGATTCCTAAAAATATAAATATATTAACCAGAAAAATGAGCAAAGAAATGAATGAAAAAGATAACAAAATCGCACAAGTACAAAATGAAGAAATAACCTTAAAAGCTAACACGGAGATTGATCACCTCCACATGTGGAATGCAACATCGGTATCGGATGTAAGGTATTTAACAAAACTTGAATTCAAGAATATAAACCATTCTGCAGATGGAAACAATGAAAAAGCACTTGAACATGGAAATAAAAAGTTCAATAAAAATAGTGCAATATATATAAAAATAGCAGCAAAAACTATAGTTGTGGAATATGACGAAAAATCATTATCAGAGATAAAATTGATTCTGAGGAAGTTATTATTCAAAATGGACAACTTAAACATAACAAAGCTAGCATTGGCGGAAGATGAAGAAATATTTAATAACATAAGCATGCAACAAGTAAAAGATATATTTAATAAGCTGCAAAAAGAATTAAAATTGAAAAATTGTCTAGACATAATTATTTACAAAAAACCAAAAAGAATTAATGATACAAATGAAATGCTCAGGTTAATAGAAGAATATCATAAATCACTACATGGAGGACATTGCGGTATAAAAAGATGTATAAACAAACTGAAACAAAAATATGTATGGAAAAATATGAATAAAATGGTTAAAAAATTTATCAATAACTGTGAAGTATGCGCAAAAGTTAAAATAACAAAATACACAAAAGAACAGTATGATATAACTGAAACACCAAACACATCCTTTGAAGTCATAACAATTGACACAATTGGCCCACTTTTACCTTCAAATAATTTCAGATATATTTTGACACTTCAGTGTGAATTAACGAAATTCATAGAAGCAATACCTTTAAAAAATAAAGAAGCTATCAGCGTTGCTAAAGCAATTGTTGAGAAATTCATTCTTAAATATGGTTGTTTCAAAAAGATGAAAACCGATAAAGGTACTGAATTTACAAACGAACTTCTAAAAAATATTTGTAAACTATTAAAAATAGAAAAAACCACTTCAACACCATTCCATCATGAAACATTAGGGACAGTTGAGAGAAATCATAGAGTTTTAAATGACTACTTAATGACCATGAAATCAGTAGATACATGGGATGAATTATTACCATACTATGTTTACAGTTATAACTCGACTCCGCACACTACAACAAATTACACTCCATTTGAATTAGTATATGGTAAATTATGTGCGTTACCATGTGAAATACTAGAAAATAAAAAAATGACATACGACATTGAAAATTATTGTAATGAATTAAAATTAAAACTAAGATATGCTCAAACCCAAGCTAAGCAAAAATTAATACAATACAAATCTATAACAAAAGAAAAACAGAAAAATATTAATGAATCAAATTTCAAAGTAAATGATTTTGTTTATATTAAAGTAGGAAACAAAAAGAAATTTGACAATCCATTTAAAGGCCCATATAAAATAGTGTCACAAAAAGGTAAAAATAGTACCGTATTAATATATAATAAATATGTAGAACTACACAACAATAATTTAATCAAATGTAGAGCTAAATAAATTTTTAAATGTAATTAAATATTAAATTAATATATTAATATCAAAATATGTTATTATTAATCTCATATCATTATTATATACAAAATACAAATTAAATACGTTATATTATACTAAATATGTTAATAAAAATATTTTATTCAAACATGTTAATGAATATATACTATACAAATAGTAAATTTTAAATAAAAATTTTGTTTTGATATGGATTAGTATCATAGTGAATCTGACACTAAAATAAATAAGATAAAAACAATAAATAAAATAATTAATAGCATAAATTAATTTAAATTTGTAGAAATTACAATTAATTTACACTTTTCTTAAGGGGTAGGGTGTGGTGCCCATGACCTACATCATTGTTTAATATGGCAAGTCATTGCATAAAGTAACAAAACAATTGTGACATAATTTATTGAATGCACATTTGTCGCTTTGTTGTTTTGACTTTGATCATATTACACTTTTAAATTTTGTTTGACTCACGCCGTTATGATTGTGCACTCGTAACATGATGCGCGAGCCAAACGTTTTATCATATGTGGTCATTGTACGGTAGTAACACAAATTCCTTTAGAGAAATGTTAAACCTTATGAATAACATTTATAATAATATATACAAGTAAAAATGCATAAGAAATAGATAACATATGTTAGAATAGTATAATAGATACTATGAATATCTTACATGTAAAAATCATATACTTTATCAAAATTTGGGAGTAACCAATGCATTGATTGGTTACTCAAGAATATATAGGAAATAAATAATAAGTTTAGTAGATAAGAATATTTTGTATAAATAGAGTAAGATTTTACAAATAAATAAGATTCTTTTAGATTCTTTTGCATAGGCAACAAGAATAAACTGTATTTTGAATCTCTGGTTATATGCGGCATATCTGCTGGTAATACCATTAAGGCGGCTGAAGAGCTTAGAAAGTACTTAAAGGCGGCTGAAGAGCTCAGATTAATACTTATCCTTGCTAGGTCGAAACCTTTTGGGGCTCTTAATCCCTTAGCAATCCTGCCAACATTGATAATAACATTACATGGCGATCCTGAAAACATTACAATGTCTACACCACCCACTTTAATTGAGAGTTATTCAATCGTTTTCCTACTGCTGATTAACTCCGTTTAATGCTCAGCGAACTCCAATCCATTATATTGCAACCACGATTTACCTGCTGAAAAACTAGCGTTGCAATTTCTAGCCACTAAAGTTTTTGCAACCACTGCTATTGCAATATCATCTGCATACGTAACTACGTTCACTCCTTTCAGCTTTTCAATTCGAAGGATACCATTGTAACATACATGATATTCCATAGAATCGGCCCTAGAACTGATCCCTGAGGAACCTCTCCTGTAATCTTATACGTTTTCGGTCTGGATTCTGTATCTTATAAGAGTAATCTCTCTTTAAAATATGATGTAATTATTTTCAAAAGATATTTTGAGACTCTAGACTCTTATTTTAGTGCATTTAAGATGCTACTTCACTCAGCGGAATTAAAACCACTTTTTACATCTAACCTGGCCACCTTAAGCCCTTAGCAGCTTCTTTTGCAATGTTGCACACATGTAGTATAGCATCAAAAGTACAACGCCTAGGTCTAAAGCCAAATTGGTTGTTTGACAGACCCTGACTTGACTCCGTGAATTTTTCTAATCTAGAACATATAATTCTTTCAAGAACCTTACTTGCAGTGGTAATGGTAGTTCTGAGGGCTTATTACCTTTAGGATGAGCACCAATCTTTGCTTTTTCCAACACGAAGGAAAAATTCCTTGCTGTAGGCAGCTGTTGAATACATCCCTGAATATAGAAGTGTGTTTTTGTATTGCCTCATTCAATACGGTATTGGGAATTCCATCCAATCTAGGAGATTTATTGGGTTTAACTCTGGAAGAAGCGCTTATGACTTCAAAATTTGTAACCGGGGGGATCTCATTTAAATCGGTGTTTATCGGTATTAATATTCTCACATTTTGACCTCAGACATTTTGGACTACATCATTGATCAGAGTTTAAAAAGCTTGGTTCGTACTACTAATAATTGCCTTTTTAAGTTCAGATATATTCCGTCAGTATTTTTGTAGAAGCCTTTCCGCATCCACTCCAGAGCTGTGGGACTGGAAGGCAAAACATTGAGATCTTAGTAAAGCTATTTCTTCCGTCCACTGATAGTTTGGAGCGCGCCCATTACTTCTGCCTTTTCTTGGCATTAATACATCACAGATGTTGCATACTTCCTTTATAAGGTGATTTGATTTTGCAGAAGCATTCTCGTCTCCGAAACCCATTATTTCGTTCATGAATTACCTCTTTGTCGAGATACTTAGTTTTCCAGCCTATTTGCTGTGATTTTTTCTGCGATTTTTTTAAAACAAATTTCTCTTTCAACGATATAGAAAAGCAAATGGTATGGTGATCGCTGTGGGTGTAGTAGTTTGGTACTTTCCATTGCAAACACCTTACTAATAACAGACTGGCAAAGGTGAGATCTATCAAGGATACGCCTCTACCATTATCAAACGTTGGGCTCTGCACATTTTTCATTTGTGTTAGCCTTAGTGAGGTGAACGTCTTTAATAGGTCCCCATCTAGGCGCGTCGTAACAGTACTGCCCCATTCGACTGCCCAAGCATTAAAATTTCCTGCAACAATGATGGGAGTTTGTTTCTGTCTGTTCCTGATAGTCTATCAAAAACTCTTCAAATCTCTCTTGGGTGATATTTAGGGATATGTAGCAGCTGCACACATATATACCTCCGCAAGTACTAGACCTTCCTTTTGTACCAATACGCTTTGTTCAAACATTATGTCCTGTCCTAACCAAATGGCTGCCTTTGCAGAAGTATCTTTTTCTCATTTAGAGGTTTCTTTTGATTTGTAAAATTTACTAATTTCGAGTACATCCGATTTTAATTTCAAATCTGTTTTGGATAAGAGATCTTGGGCAGGCTCACGTCTATTTAGGTTGAATTGCAGAAATTTAATCATTTTTTGGACTTAAGCTCCTGCATAGCCTTCCTGTAGAATTCGCATTTGGAACTTCTTGAGTAGTGCAGATTACCACCCTTGCAGTTTTCCGGACATACGATGCATTCTGGTTGAGCTCAGCACGTTTTTGCCTTATGACCATCTTCTCCACATCTCTTACATGTGCTTAATTTATCATTATCGCTTTTGTACTATCTAGCAGCACGTCCAAATTGGAGGCATTTAAAGCACCTCATGGGTGCGATATGCTTTCTGATCCTACTGCTCACCCAGTGCACTCTGACTGAGGCAACTGTGATCAGTACACTGGCATCCTTAGTATAGGGAGCTTACGTTACGTCAATTTCCAATACGTTTATTGTTGGAAATTGATCAGCAATCGCCGCGCACACCTCTTCGTTGGACGTTACCTCGTCCAGATCCCTGCATTCTATTAGAGTGTAAGTGTTAAGGATTTTACACTAGTATTATCCTGAAGTGTGTTCTTCATTTCAGTGCATAAGTCCTTAGCTAAAGTTCCAGCTTCTTTGGTAAGCTTAATCAGTATTTCCCGCTTCCCTAATTTTCGTTTTTTCCGAATTTTTGAAGCTCTGGTTTTGATTTAATTAGTTTTAACATTTCTGCGTAAGACTTGTCTGCCGTCTTGCTAATGAGAATTGCTTCCGATCTCATTCTTGGCGCTTTAACGAGGTCCAGTTTTATCGAAGTTTTCTACTATTTCTTTTAAAGTAGCTGCTATTTGTGACAAGGCGTTTCCTGCTCCTTGCAACCGATTTCTCTAATCTGAACTTTGAGTGGTGGACCGTTTGGTTTCTTATTCGCAGAATGCTTTAGTGTTCCCTGACTTTCCACGCTAATGGAAGCCACACTCTTAGCCACAAATTTTAACTACCTGTGCCAGCAGGTCCCGCATATCCTTATTAATATGTCTTTGAGATTCCATCATTGTTGGAATAGATTATCTTCAACGCTATTGTCAGGTTTGAGAGATAAAGGTATGTTTACTACCTCCTTCTCCATAATTTTTTGTGATGCGTTTTGTTTCCGCATAGGTGATGTCCTTTGGCCACTTATAGTTCGATACCTTTTGAATTATTGACGAAATTAAAACAATTTAGTACCCGTAAATTTCAAATATTCAAAATTCAGAAATCAAGTCAAAATTAAATTTTTGATAGTAAATTTAAAATCTGCTAATTAAATTTAAGTATTTCACTAAATTAGGGTACAACATTACAAGATTGCACATTCTTTTGTATAACAATTGATTTAATTATTTGATCGTTTTGTAATACTTATTCACTTTGTAATTTTTCTGTGTTAATAATTTTAATTGCTGTCTCTATCAGCTGATTTTGTATATGTGCAATTATTATGCAAAAAAAAAGAGCTCCAAAAAAAATAAAATTTAGTAAAATAAAAAACAATAAAAAGAAAATATAAAAATTAAAAATTAAATTTTTGAAAAACTGTTACAAATAATAGTTAAAGCAGCAGCAAAACACGTGTTGCAGATTCGGTAGTAAAAACGGAAGTAAAAACTTCATTAATATGACATTAGAACATTGTACAGCATTTATGCAAGGTTGCATTATACAATATTTATGCATGGTTGCATTTCTATAAATTATATCTAATACATAATATTCCTTTAACACCCTTCCGGAATATTTAATTTTATATAAGAACTTACTTAACTATTTTAAGCCAACTTCATTCAACTTCAAATATTAGGTTTTAGAAGCATTGACAGCTTTAGTTAAATTATCTGCCAACATGTTACCAGAATTAATATATTCAAGTTTGACCTTTTCATTAAAAATTGTACGTGTCGAAAACGAATTGTTAAGAGCTATGAACATCGCGCTTTTGTTGTCACAAAACAAAACTATAGTATAGCAATAAGATCGCTCTGCAGTCGCTTTAGCCAAATAGATTCTTGGATTTCACAGACTAACGACATCAACTTGGCCTCCGTTGATGAAAGTGCCACAGTGTGCTGCCGCTTTGGTGCCCAAGATATTACAGCATTCTGATACATAAACACATAACCAGTGGTGGAGCGTTTGCTTTCAACGTCGCCAGCCCAGTCCGCATCACAATAGCCAATGATATCTTCTGACGATTTTCTAAAATATGTATATTTGTTGATTGTACCTTTTAAGTACTTCATAATTCGTTTTAGTGCAGTCAGGTTTTGTTGAGAAACAGCTTAACATATTAACGGTAAAACAGATGTTTGGTCTTGTGATTTGAGCAACATATAAAAGACACCCAATTGCTTGCATACAGGGTACTGAAGCCATTTTTGCTCGTTCATCATCAGTTTTCGGAGACATTTCAGTTGTCAATTTTTGATTTGGGTCAATAGGCGTGGATACGAAAACGTTTCAGGACAACGGCGATGTATCTTGACTGATCAATCTTAATACCGCAATCATCTCGAGTAATTTTTATACCCAAAACTGCCGTAGCTTTGCCCATGTCTTTCATTTTGAATGATTTCATCAAACTTGCTTCAAGATTTTTGATTTTCTTGACATCTTTGCTAAATATCAGCACGTCGTCTACATATATAACCACAAAAAACATTTCATTTGAATCAGTGCAATAGATACATTGATCTACTTCACTTCTGCGGAGTCCAAATTCCAACAACGCTGAGTTGTGTTTTTCGTTTCAAATTCGACTTGATTGTTTTAAACCGTACAGCGACTTATTCAGCTTGCAAATCCTTCCGGAATTATTATCGAAACCAGCTGGCTGCGCCATGTAAATCTCTTCCTTGAGTTCGCCATTTAAAAATGCAGTTACTTACTAACATTTCCTCGTAGTCGATTCCTTTTTGTTGACTATACCCCTTTACAACCAGTCGCGCCTTTCGTCGAACTGCGCCATCATCAGCGTTAACTTTGTTTTTAAAAACCCATTTACATTGAATTGCTTTCTTTCCGTGTAGTAACTTAGTGAGTTGCCATGTTTGATTAATGCATGCGATGCCATCTCCTCTTGCATAGCATATTTCCAATCATTAGCACCATTGGAAGATAAGGCTGCTTCAACTGATTTAGGTTCTTCTAATATATAACTCATTGCACAAAAATTGTGAGAAGTACGTAATTGGTTAAATCGTTCAGATCTACGAACCTCTATATCAACTTTTGAAACATCATCGTCAGGCAAATACATTTCATCGTTGACATTGTGATCAATTACCGCTTTGCTGCTTTCATCGATTATATCTTGACTACTTTCGTCAATTACATCTTGGCTACTTTCATCGATTATATCTTGACTAGTTTCATCAATTACTAATGATGGTGATTTGAGACTTCCAGCTCGCTCCTCTGAATCGATATCATGCTCGAAAGGTTGTTGCCAACGATCGGTAAAGTTATTGATATACGATGGTTGTATCGTAATGGACGTTTCATTTTCAAGAAACACTACATCCCGACTAATGATTATTGATTTTGAGTTTGTGTTGAATAGTCTATATGCTTTAGAAATAGAACTATAACCAACGAATATACACTCAAGTGCTTTTGCAGCAAATTTGCTCGTTCGCTTTTGCTTCGGTATGTGAGCTAAGGCTTTGCATCCAAATACACGCAAATGCTTTAAATTCTGCTTCTTATCTCACCAAAGTTCTTCAGGACTAGCTGCATTGGTGTTACGTGCAGTGCGATTAAGTACATACGCTGCAGTATTTGCGGCTTCTGCCCAAAACTTTTCATTCAGATTTGAATCCAATAGCATACACCATATTCGTTCCATCAACGTTCGATTCATACGTTCTGCCACACCATTTTGCGAAGGCATATATGGAGTAGTGGTCTGGTGTATAATTCAGCAAGGTATTTCTGGAATTTACCATTCACATATTCTGTCCCGTTGTCTGAGCGTAATATTTTTATATTTTTCGAGCATTGTTTTTCTACAACCTTTTTTAACATTATGAATTCTTCATATACATCGAATTTTGATTTAATAGGTATTATGTTACAAAAACTTTCCGTGTATAATCATCGACGAATGTAAGAATATAGCGTTTGCCAGAGAACGACGCCACCTGAAAGGGACCCATTATATCCGATTGTACTAATTCAAGAACATCTTGTGTCAAATTATTGCTATCATTGAACGGCGATCTAGCGAGTTTGCCTTTACCGCAAACGCCACATTTGTCCTTGCAAGGCGACTTGATCTTAACATCACAAGCTGCACCCGTTGCATCTTCAAGAATTCTACTGACATGTCCAAGCCTTCTATGCCATAATTTGTAATCACATGGCCACTATGTTTTTCACATTCTTCATAGTTTAATTTATAAGAGTGTAATTTTTGTGTTAAGAGTGTTATTTTTATTAAATATTTTACAATAGTTTTATTCAAACACCACTTTCTTTCCACTTATTGCCATTTGACTCACTGATAAAATATTTGTGCATAGATTCGGAACATATTTCACATTTGTAACTGTGACTTTGCTTTTTTTATTGTCATTTATAAGTAACAGTTCTAAATCACTAACACATTCGACATTCAACTTGTTGTTGTCTGCAGTTGTGATTTGTTTGTTTTCTATAGACAATTTATTTCGTAGAATTTTTTTATTGTGCGTTAAATGATTTGTTGCACCAGAATCAATATGCCAATCTGAATTATTTTTAACATTTGTGCACAGCGACGCTAGCAGACTTTGGTTGTTTTCTCTTTTTGTTTTAATTGGACAATTCTTAGCAAAATGACCAGGTAATTTACAGGCATGACAGCGAAACTTCTTTTTCTTCGATTTGTTGTTAATTGTACCAGTGTATAAAGCACTCTCTTCATTACTTTTCACATCAAATTTAGTGTCTTGCAATAAAATTGATTTAACAGAATCGATGGTTAGAACCTTTTTTGAATTTTCGACAGCAAATACCAGCGGTTTAAATTCATTTGGTAGTCCAGCTAATAATAATGATGCAATTAACTCGTCACCAAGCTCAAGTCCAGCCGTTTTCACCTTTACTGATGTGAGTACCATAGCATTTGTTGCCGAAAATTGCGAATAATTTAAAAACCTTTGTCTGGCAATCATGACAAACAGCTGACTTGGAGACTTCGAAATTTTTAGTAAATTTCCGTTTTTCATTTTTTCTCTTTTCTTGTTTGTGATTGCTAGACAAAGGTGAGTAAATTTTTAGTTTAATTTTTCAATCGTAATATTTTACTGTAATCATTAATCATGTTACAGATTTTTTAAGCGCAAAATAAAGAGTGCTATTTAAAATTGTCATAAGAGCATTTATATACTTATTTTTACAACAAGAAATTCTTAAAAAATCTTTATAATATGGAAAATGATAATGACGTGGAGCTGCCTCTTCAAAAAGGTTTAACATCAGCAGCCATACTTGAAGTTGGAGATGCAGATGGTGATGATAAAATCTCACACAAACACAATGAGGATGATGGTCAACATAGTAGACAACAGCAGCAGCCCAGCGCCAACATTACTCGAATAAAACAACTTAAGTTGCAACAGCTAGAAGAGTCGTTGCAGATTAGGGAGAGCTATTTGCGGGAAAAATTTAAAATCCTCACTGCAGATAGTGACGACGAGGGTATCGTGGAATCACATTTGCCTGAAGTTGGGCCTCAGCTGAATGCACATCAAGCCGTAGCTGATGAACACTTTTCGCCACATGGCCAACCTCATCTACAGAGTACACCAAGGTTAGTAAATAATCCATCTCTTTATACCTTACAGATCGCTCCCACGCTTACGTCGTCTCAGCTAGCAGCGCGTCAATGCATACCGAGAGATTTGCCTACGTTCCGCGGCGATCCAGAAGAATGGCACATTTTTATAAGTGCGTACGAACAAACTAAGCAAATCGCAGGTTTCTCCGATTATGAATGTCTAATGCGCTTACAGAGGTGCCTCATTGGTAAAGCGCGCGATGTAGTACGCAATATGTTGGTGTTGCCTAATATGGTTGGAGAAATAATAAACACTCTTCGTATGTATTTTGGACGACCAGAAATTATTCTAAATAAATTAATTGAGAAAATGCGTCAGTTACCGCCTCCAAGGGGTAGGCTGGGCGATTTAATTGACTTTGCAGTCAACATTAATAATGTAGTTGCAACAATTGAGGCATGTAAGCTGAATAGTTATTTTAATAATCCACTCTTATTACATGAGTTAATAAGTAAATTAACTGAAGATATGAAGCTCAAATGGGCACTACATTCAGCATCAATAGCCGAACCTACACTTCGCGATTTTTCAGCGTGGCTCTCATCTTTAGCAAATGCGGCAAGTAGAGTAGCTACACCTTCTTTTTTAGATAAACCACTAAAAAAGGAAGGACGAGTGCACGTACATCAGACAGCTGAAATGACAACCACGGCAGTTAGGTGTTACATTTGTGGCGGCGGACATAAAATAATGGAATGTGAAATATTCAAGAACGAGCCTACTAATCAACGCTGGCGCATTGTCAAGGAAAAGAAGCTGTGCCGACAATGCTTAGGCGAGCATAGGCGTCGCTGTTTCAATAATAAAGTGTGTGGCATTGATGGCTGCAATGCACGACACCACGCCATGCTGCATTCTCGGATAGACCAATCTACGCCAGCAATATCTTTTACAGCTAACAATGTTTCATCGGATATAGTAGAACAAATAAGTTTAAGTCCATACTCAAACAAAGCGTTACTCAACAACCATAATTCATCAGTGAATAAAAACTGGTCATATTGCCGAATTCTTCCAGTTACTTTATATGGCACCAAAAGGACTATTAACACATATGCATTGATGGACGATGGGTCAACACTAACGCTTATTGAAGCAAGTCTAGCCGATGAATTGGGAAACGATGGTATCCAGGATGCGCTATGCATTAATTGGACAGGTAATATCAGTCGACAGGAAAATAACTCAAAAAGGCTCAACCTACAAATTTCTGCCAATGCTCCTCAAGCTAAAAAATTCCCATTGAAAAATGTCCGCACAGTAAGCAACTTACGCATGTCAGCAGAATCTTTTGCAGCTGATAAAATAAAACAATGGTATCCGCATTTAGATGGCTTGCCTCTAGCAAGTTATACAAATGCTGTCCCCATGCTGATTATCGGCGTAAATAATCCAAACTTAATTTCAGCACTTAAGGTGAGAGAGGGTGGCTGGCAAGAACCCGTGGCGGTGAAAACACGTCTTGGTTGGACAGTTTTTGGTGGTGGTGAATTAAACCACCGTAACAACTTAAACCTACACAAATGTAGCTGTGGACAAGAAGCTGATAGGGAGCTTCATGAGTTAGTGAAGACATTTATAGTAAACGAGAATGTCGCGGTGGCTACCCCAAAAGCAGAATTACTTTCAGTTGAGGATCAGCGAGCAGAGGAAATAATGCGCAAGTGCCAGTTACGCGGAAACCGCTACGTTTTCAATTTGCCATGGAACACCGATACGGTCGAATTGCCAAATAGCTTGCCGATGGCATTACGTCGAGCGGAGTGCTTACGTCGAAAAATGCATGGGGACCCTGAATTGTGTCAAAAGCTAAAGGAACAAATCACTACTTTAGTCAGCAAGGGCTACGCAACTGAGTTGCCACCAGAAGCAATTAACGAGCGAGGTGGGAAGATTTGGTATTTACCAATTTTTATTGTGCGCAATCTACTTAAACCGAAAAAGCATAGATTAGTTTGGGATGCTGCAGCCAAAGCTGAAGGAGTGTCACTAAACGATTTTTTGCTGAAGGGGCCGGATATGCTGCGACCACTTATAAACATATTATTAAATTTTCGTATAGGAAGAATAGCTGTCTGTGGTGACATTGCTGAAATGTTTCATCGAATTCTAGTACAAGAAGCAGATACTGATGCTCAGAGATTTCTATGGTTCAGCGAGACATTTAAAAATATTTGCGTTTATAAATTAAATGTAGTTAGCTTTGGTGCGCGATGTTCACCATATATAGCGCATTTTATTCGAAACCTGAACGCAGAAAGATTTATAGCTGAAAATCCTAGAGCAGTGTACGCTATTAAAAACAATCATTACGTGGATGACTTTATAGATTCAACAAATTCCATTGAACAAGCAATAGCATTAGCCGAGGCAGTTCGCAACATACATGAACGAGGTGGTTTCCATATGAGAAGCTGGACAAGTAATGCACCAGAAGTTTTAGCTGCGTTAAACGAAAATAGTGAACAGACGGGTAAGTCGTTTGATAATAATATCGACACACTTCCGATCGAAAAAATTCTCGGCATGTATTGGGACCCGAAGTCAGATTGCTTTAAATATGTTTTAAAATTCGTTCGTTTACGTCGTAATGTTTTTGCAGATGAAATTGTACCCACTAAAAGAGAAGTACTTCAAATTTTAATGTCCATTTTTGATCCATTGGGACTGGCAGCTTGCCTCACATCATATTTAAAAATACTTATTCAGGATATTTGGAGAAGCGGAATCGACTGGGATCAACCACTGGTACCCGATCTTATGGGCAAGTGGTTAGCTTGGGTTGCCTGCATGCCTATTTTTGCTAATATTTCTGTACCCCGTTGTTATTCACCATACATAACAGAAAGTTCATGTGATGTACAAATTCATACATTCGTAGATGCGAGTGAGTTTGCTTATGCAGCTGTATCATACTTCCGCATTAAAGATAAATATGGAGTAAGTACGAGGATCGTAGCCGCAAAAACCAAAGTCGCTCCAATGCGACCGATGTCTATTCCAAGAATGGAGCTACAAGCTGCTGTAATTGGCACACGGCTTATGAATACAATATGTAAAGTACACACATTTGATATTAAAAAGCGTTTCATTTGGAGCGATTCCAAAACGATGCTAAAGTGGTTGCGTGGTGATCCACGTCAATTTCAACAATTCGTAATGTTTCGCATTGCAGAAATTCAAGAAGCATCAACCGTCGAAGAGTGGAGATGGGTACCCACGAAATTAAATACTGCAGACAGTGCAACGAAAACAAAACAAAGTCCCGAATATGTGCAGCCGTGGGTCAAAGGACCAGAATTTTTGCTACAAGACGAGGATAAATGGCCAACTGAGGTGGACTTAGGTCCGATGAAGACCAGTGAAACTCGTGCAAAATTTTTATATCATCGCGAGACACAACCATGTTTCAATTATGAATATTTTTCATCCTGGATCAAGTTGTACCGTGCCGTTGCAAATTGGCTACTCTACATTGGGAAACTAAAGGCTCGTTGTGGCGGTTTCAATGCTACAAACGTTATTTTGACTGTTCAACATATTGAGCGCGCGAAGCTCTTAATATACAAAAGCGTGCAACAGGAACTACTTGAAGATTGGTCGACACTGAAAATGGGGAGAATAATAGAAAGGAACAGTCCGTTATATAGGTTGCAGGTGTATATGGATAACAATGAGCTCATAAGAGTAAAAAACAGAGCGAGTAACTTTACGAATGAGTGTAAACCTCAAACTGATTTTATTTTCTTACCGCCAAAACATAGAGTATCGTACCTTATATGTGCGCACTATCATGAACGATTTTATCACATCCAACATGAAACTGCTTTAAATGAGGTCAGACAATTGTATTTCATACCAAAATTAAGACCATTATTCAAATTGATGCGACGAAACTGCAACGTATGTAAAATTTCATCGGCAATACCTCAAGCGCCGCAAATGGCCTTACTTCCCCCAGCACGACTAGCAGCTTTTCAACGTCCATTTTCTCATGTGGGTATTGATTATTTTGGACCAATGGTGGTTATTGAGAATCGCAAAGCACTGAAAAGGTGGGGTGTTATAATAACTTGTTTGACTATCAGAGCCGTTCACATCGAAATCGCCCATAGTCTTAGTACTGACTCATGCCTAATGTGTTTAAGAAATTTTATTGCCAGACGAGGAGAACCTATCACCATCTACAGCGATAATGCAACGAATTTTCACGGTGTCGAGAACGTTTTAAGAAAGGAGTTAAAGAACATTGATTCCTCGGTTATGCAACACAAGCTAGCTCATCAAGGAATAGACTGGAAATTTAATCCACCGGCAGCACCACATATGGGAGGAGCGTGGGAGCGACTGATTAGAACAATTAAGACAGTGCTGTATCAAATTTCGCCATCTCAACGTTTTACGGATGAAAGTTTACGTACTGCATTACTTGAAGTTGAAATGATCATCAACTCGCGTCCTTTAACCTACGTGTCACTCGATAGTGAAGATGAGGATCCAATAACTCCAAACCATTTCTTGTTGGGGAGCGCTAATGGTTTAAAACCATTTTGTGATGCTAAGAGAATCGATCCAAAGATGTGCCTGCTACAATCTGAGATGTTTGCAAATCAATTTTGGCGACGATGGGTGCGTGAGATACTTCCGACATTAACGCGTCGCGGCAAATGGTTCAATAAAGTGAAACCCATTACGGTAGGAGATGTTGTGCTGATAGTTGATGAAACGGCTAAGAGAAATACTTGGGTAAAAGGCATAGTTATCGAGACAACTGTAGCGAAAGATGACCAAGTAAGACGAGCTAAGGTCAAAACAACAAAAGGCTTTTTGGAGCGCCCTGCCGTAAAGCTGGCCATTCTGGATATCGGCAAAGTTGACGCAAACGACATTGGGGTCGCCTGCGGGGAGGAGAATGTTGCCGAAAATTGCGAATAATTTAAAAACCTTTGTCTGGCAATCATGACAAACAGCTGACTTGGAGACTTCGAAATTTTTAGTAAATTTCCGTTTTTCATTTTTTCTCTTTTCTTGTTTGTGATTGCTAGACAAAGGTGAGTAAATTTTTAGTTTAATTTTTCAATCGTAATATTTTACTGTAATCATTAATCATGTTACAGATTTTTTAAGCGCAAAATAAAGAGTGCTATTTAAAATTGTCATAAGAGCATTTATATACTTATTTTTACAACAGCATTTATATATTCCTGTATTGATCGAAAGTTCGACAACTTCAGTTGCACCAGTTGCTTAAGCAACTCAACCTTTCTGGTCAAACCTTTGTCTTCATATGCTTCCATTAAGCTATCCCAGGCTTCTTTTCAACAATAATTCCAAAGTTACTTGGGTCAATCATTAAATATAATTCAGTAATTGCGCGGGAATCAGTCTCCTTAACAGCAACAGTTGAATTCTCACTTACGCCTGCTTCAATGTGCTTCCAGAGTCCTTTAATTACCAGGTACGATTTCGACTGTTGTTTTCAGACGTCGAATTTTTCTCTACCACGTAATTTTTCAAAAGGAAACGACAGCATACTAGAACTCATTTTTTCTTTTTCACGACAATTAGCAACAATTAGCAAAAAAGACACTATTATTAATTATATTAGTTATATCCGTACACAACGTGGCCTGTTGTGTACAAATAATAACCTGTTACAAATAATAGTTAAAGCAGCAGCAAAACACGTGTTGCAGATTCGGTAGTAAAAACGGAAATAAAAACTTTATTAATATGACTTTAGAACATTGTACAGTATTTATGCAAGGTTGCATTATACAATATTTATGCATGGTTGCATTTCTATAAATTATATCCAATACATAATATTCCTTAAAAAAAACAACAATTATCGGTTGCAGCTCTTCATCGCTCCATGTGAGTACATTATATTCCACCGCATTTTAGAACATTTTGTCGTTGCATGCAGTTCAATTTCAGGAATTATATACCAAACTAGCGAACCGCACTCGAAACGGGTGTATTCACGACAAAAATCACTTTCTTAATGAGTTAATAAAATTGTATTAATATATTTTTATTGAAAATTCTATAATATAAACAAACGAAGAAAAAAACCACCACCGGAAACAAATTACGATAACACACAGGTACCGGTTTTATGCAAAATTACTGGAATTCTTTAAACCACACTAATTAATTGCATTAAAGATTTACTCATTTTTATTTTACGTCACATTGTTTTTATTTAATTAAATTTATTATTTTATTTTAAACAAAAAAAAAAATTTTTTTACGAGAAAGAATATAACATAAACCCGAGATGTAAACAAAACATAAAACACGGCAAAAGCGCACGAAAACATAAGTACACGAGAACACAAAAAGCACGCGAAATCACAATAGCACAAAAATTACACTCGAAAACAACTACCAACAGAATATTACATGTAACCAGAAAGATCAACGTACCAGTAAATGTACCAGTACGGTACACCGAAAAGCTCCGATCGTTTCGATGTAAAAGTACGTACATTTCATGCGATCGACGACGTGTGTTTTTACTTTGTAAGGGACAAGTACGCTGGCTCATTCAGCCTACTGGTTAATTAAACCAAAACCTGGCTCATTGAGTCAAATTATTATTTGTTGTCCTGGCTCATTCAGCCAAATTATTGTTTGTTATCCTGGTTTATTTAGCCAAATTATTGTTTATTGTCCTAGTTCATTCAGCCAAATCATTATTTATTATCCTCGTTCATTCAGCCAAATTATTTTACTAACCTGGTTTATTGAACTAATTGATTAAATCTTTTTCATAGAGTTTCCGTCATTTTGAAGGAGAAGAGGGTCGCAGGGCAATACGCATTCTTGCCAGGAACCAACCAGTTCATCGCTTACAATAAGGATCTTGTGCTGCTTTCAGTCTGTTAATTCGTGTGTGCATGTGCTATTGTTTATAAAAATAATTTTGAATTTTAAGTAATTAATTCTTTTTTCAATTTTTTAATTATAAGTGAATAAGGAAAACATTTGACAATATTGTAAAACTTCATATATTGTTCAGTACTCTGTCCCAGCGAATATAAATTTTATTATATGGCCGTGCAGGACGGCTGAGAAACCCCAGCAAAATTCTGTATTTAAACGCACCCGAAAAAGTGTCGTTACAAGTTTTATACAGTTTTAGTGAAAATGCGATTTCCCAAAAATTTGGCCAACTTAACCATTTCTGATTTTTTTTAAAGCTTAGAATACTATTATTCGTTATGTTTCAATTTCAATTTTATTTATTAATAAAATTTTATAAATGAAATTGCACAACAATTTTTTAACAGCCATTTTCACTTCTATCTTTGATATCCAAAAAAGTTACTTCGAGTTTGACCCCAGAAATCACTAAAATATTCTTCAAAATATGACTTCAAATAAATCTCATATATTTTAACAATAAATTCAATAAGTAACAATAAAAGATCATTTATAAATATTTAATTTATTTATATTTCAAACTTCAACCAAATCGGTTGAAAAACAACGAAGTTATAACACATTATATTCAAACGCATGATCCGCAAATGTTCATATTTTAAACATGCATTACTTGCCTATTGTGAAATTTAATTAGAATGAATAGCTGTACATTCAAGTTAACCGCTTTGGTCATTCTTCCTGTCAGGAGTATGAATATAATTTTCAATTCTAAAGTGGCCATTATACAGCATCGCCCGCTGAAAGCGCACGAAGTCGTCTCGCGCCATTACATACCAAATTTTTCAACAATACAACACGCCTCCAGCAAACAATGCAAAATTTGTTCACTCATCAGTATTAAGGCAATAGCTGAAGTGTCAACAGCGGCTGCTGAGAGTAATTTCGTAACGAAAAGTGATGTTTTATATTTAATTTATAATTTTAATTTATATATTTATATTTATTTTTATATATTATTTAATATTTGAGATTTTTTTTTGATACGTTTTAGTAATAAATTTTCCGTGGGTAGACTACACAAATAATACTTAAAATAAAATATCCCTTGTAATTTAATGTTTGGTTGATTATATATTTTTGGTAGCCCAAGGTTATTAATATTTTAATTCTTCTTAATAACATGTTTTAGAAATTAAAAATTTTTACCTATGTAGAAAATACAAATATTTAAAATAAAAGATACAATTCATTCATATTTGCAAAGCATCGCATGCTAACGACAAATCATGCGTGCATTTAAACGATGTTTACGCTTCCATTTCTCAAAAAAAATAAAATTTTGCATGCCGACAAAATCCGACTGTATACGTAAAAACACTAGCGTGTTTGAAGAATTATCAAAATTATTTGATTTTCGTGAACGCATTTTTTAAAATTTCAAATGTTACTATTACGCAATTTCGCATTTCACAAAAAAGCACCAAAAAAAAATTTTCACTTACATATACGCGCATAAAGGGATGAAAGCCAAAACATCGTTTAAATGCATGTATGATTTTATTTTCTAGTATATTTGTTGCTACTTCTGAGAAGTGTTTAAAAAATTGTTGAAAATTTTGATACCAGCGGGTGATGCTGTCTAATGGGTCCTTAAGATGATGACTTATATTTCTTTTATTAGGAATATAACCACTTGTGAAAATAGTTTGTAATGAATAATATTCCAGTTGTTATAATTGAAATATAATTATTACGTGGTATATACTAAATTCGTCGATAATGTTGTAACCATCGCAAATGTGACTTAAAATACATTAAAATTGCATGTACAGCAAATACTATAGCTGTCATTGCTCGGCGAATTGTAGCGTAACGTGCATTGCATTATGCGTTGTTTACTGTGTAAAATGTCAAAATCAGTCATAAAATTTAACTTACGATTTATTTTAAAATAAAATAATATAAATAAATAAATTCTGCCATATTAAAAGAAATAAAACAAATAAATAGAACAAGTGAAATTTTTGTGGTAGTAACAAGTTGTAATAATACTCGCTGAATATATCTTATCAAAAATCTTAAGTCCAGATTTGGGTAATCACAGCACAAATTATTATGCAGTTATTGTTTTTGTAGTAATCCCTGAAGATCTATTGACCAATTTTATGTGGTCAATAATATGACAATATTCTCCACGGGTTAGGATATTGTTGGGTAAAAAAAAAAGGAAAGCTAGGTCTCGCTTGTGTAAATTCAGCCAAATAACTCAATATTGCTTTTTTTTGCAGCGAAATATCGCAATTAAAACTGAATAACTAAATAAAATCTTTGGACACGATTAAAAAATAAAAAACTAAAATTAGATAACAAAATTCCTACTAAGAGATTCATTAAGTATCAGGTGTTTTTTTAGCTGCATGAGAACTGTCGATGTCGATAACTATGGTTTGATAGCTGAGAATGTCAAACTGTGTTGACATTTCTGTTCAGTAAGGTTTGACAATTCATCATAAATTGTTTAACGCTAGAACAACGCGTTCAAACACATCGTCCATTTTGCGGTCATTTTTAATATTAAGTGAGTAATGAATTTGTGCAGTTATTAATAGTTTTGGTACTAATTTTAATCTTCTAACAAATTAATTTTAATCTTTAATCTCTATTCAAAATCATCACCAAGACGAAGAATTGTGTGTACCGAAGAGAATATTGCTGCTGTACAGCCTCCTGCTGTTTCGCAGGTGGCGGATAGCGAAAGCCTCCCAGTAATAGGTGGTAGGAGGGAAATGAAATACCTCCCGCGGACTAAACAGCCAGGAGATGGTAAACTTCGTAATAAACCCCCACTGTAAGCTTTCCGAAGGTAGAATCGATGAAAGGTTACAGATGGTGCTGAGGAATGGCAGCTGGTTTCTCAGTATCATGTAAAGGCAGAGCTTGAGACAACTGGTATGGTTATACATGAATTAGCAGATAGCGCTAATTCATACACAGTTTGGTTTTCGCAAAGGGCATGGTACTAGAGCAGCCTTGTATGGAATACGGGTGCTAATAGAACGTTGTCGTGACTTTAACAGAGATGTATTTTTATATTTTATTGATTTTGAAAAAACTTTCGACACTATCGAACATGGCAAAATCATAGAAATTCTGAAGCATTGCAAATTAGTTGAAAAGGATATCCGAAAAATAGCAAACTTACTCTGGAAACAGTACGCAAATGTTTCAATTGATAATTACTTCACGCAAGAAGTAGAAATAAAGCACGGGGTTCGCCAAGGGTGCATTCTGTCACCATTATTGTTCAATATATACTCGGAAACTATTTTCGAAGAAGCACTACACGATGCGACAGATGGAATTATGGTTAACGGGGTACTTATAAACAATTTGAGGTACGCCGATGATACAGTGCTTATTGCCGACTCAATAGAGGGCTTACAGAACCTTTTAGACGCTGTTGCATTAAACTGCAGAGAATATATCTTAAAGTTAAATTGCAGTAAAACCTAATATATGGTGATAAGCAAACGACCCAATTCTAGAGGAAGATTAACAGTATTTGGTTCATCCATAAAAAGAACCGATAAGTACAAGTTAATTTATGGTTAAATGGCCACGTCAATAAACATAATTTCATATATGGAGCAAAGATAATCCTCAAGACGTTAACGAATCACCATCATATCCATTGAAATTAAGTGTTATATATATGGTGGGACGTTGGGACAGCGCACTGTCCAACAAGTGGCCCCACTGAAGTGAAGGATTAGTCGAAGTAGACAACGACTTGGGTCGTTTTTCGTCCTTCGATTCTCGGATGTTGTTATTGAGTTAAAGCTGGAGTGGCTTCCGTTCGCATAATTACATCTATTGTTAATGCAAGCATCTCATTTAGCTTGAGGTTTCCTGCCAAGTCGTCACCAACCCAATGGTGTCCCAAGACAGTCTTCCTCCTACTTGCCAGTGCTGGACATTGGCACAATATATGCATCGCTGTCTCCTTTTCTTCTAGACATAGTCTGCAAGTGTCTTCCTCAGCAAGAGTTATCTTTTTGAGGTGATACTTGAAGTTGCCATGTCCAGTAATTAGTGAGGTCAGCCAGCTTAGGGTGCTCCGCGAATAGCTAAGCACTTTTATCGCTTCCCTGACCCACGGTTTAGGTGACATGAGTTTGGTCTGTCTACAAGTGCTCAGCTCTCTCCATTTATTAAGATGAAGTGAGATTATCCACTTATAGACATAGGCTGCCGTCATGCTGTACCCCAATGGTATTCTGGGCTCCGGGCCACAGAAATTATGGCTTGATCCTTGCTTTGCAAGTTCATCTGCCTTCTCGCTTTGCTCAATACCGATGTGTCCTTTAACCCACATGATCGTCACCTCATTTCCATGAGCACATTCCATGAGCTTCGTTACACATTCTTGTACTAAGCTGTTAGTTATGTATGTCTTTTGCATGCTTTTGATAACTGCTTGGTTGTCCAGTGCTATCAGAATCTTTTTCTGATATACCTGACAATCCAATAGGTGATCCAGAGCATGTGAGACCGCCATAAGTTCCGCTTGATAGACGGAAACATATATTCCTAGATGTAGAGTGCACGTTAGATTTAGCTCTTTCGAGTAAACCCCAGCACCAGCTCTGCCATCCATTAAGGAGCCTTCGGTAAATATGCAAATGTCATTCCTTCCACATTCATTATGTATAGTGTCTGATTTCGTGGCATTGATGGCCAGGCCTTGTTCCCTACACCATTTTTCGACGCATTTGAGAGCACCTCTCATCACGTTTCTAATGGTGTCTGGGAACTTGCCATTCACCATCAGTGCTATATCGTCCGCATACCCAATTGTTTGTATGCCTTTGAAGTCAAGCTGTTGAAGTAGAGAGTCTATGGTCACGTTCCACAGAAATGGTGAAAGCACCCCTCCCTGTGGGCAGCCTCTGACTGTTCTGCCTCTCAGTCTATGTCTTCCATTTTGTAGGTTTACTACTCTTTGCCTTAACATGAAATCTATCCATCCAATAATGAGTGAACCGACTTCTCGGTCAGCTAGAGCAGATTTTAATTTATCAAAGCTTACTTTGTCAAAGGCTCCTTCGATGTACATCATGATGGCCATCGAAATGCCTCCTGAAATCAGCTCTCTCTCAGCTGTCCTCACGACTTCGTGCAGGGCAGTCTCTGTGGATCTCCCCACCCTATAGGCATGTTGACATTGCTTAAAGGATATTTCATTAGCGTGGTGCATTCTAGGTAGTCCACTATTACCTTTTCCATAGCTTTAAGCATGAAAGAAGTAAGGCTAACTGGCCTGAATGACTTTGCTTCTGTGTAATCCTTTTTTCCTGGCTTTGGTAGAAAAGAGACCTTTGACTCTCTCCAAGCCTTAGGGACGTGCCTTGTTGCCAGTGACGTCCTGAATATCTCCGTGAGCCTAACTGCGAGCAGGTCAATTCCCCACCGCAGGAGTGCTGGAAATATGCCATCCAACCTCGGTGACTTAAATGGAGCGAATGTCAAAATGGCATTCCTAACTGCATTTATGATCACTATTCGTTCTGCATCAAATCTTTCCTCTCTGTTCATTCCCCTTTTGGGAGAGGGCCAGTGATCATCAAATTTGAAACTTCCTGGAAAATGGATCTTCATGAGAGTACACAATGACTCACCTACTGTCTCCGTCATTGTACCATCCTTCTTTCGGATTAAACCAAGTCTTGAGGTCCCCTTCATGCTCGAACAGAAATTCCGCCACGACTCCCGTTTCCGGTTGCGTAGTGCTTTCTTAAATTCACGCTTTTTGGCCTTATACAGGTCCCATGATACGGAGTTCTTCTCCCTCATGTATTTATTAAAGGCTTTCCTTGTCTCATTTTTATTACATCAAGATCCTGACTCCACCAAGGTATCGACGACTTTTCTGCAATGCTGGTTTGGGGACAAGCGTTTTAGAATGCATTAATCATCGCAGCAGTAATTGCTTTGACTTCTGTCTCTACATTCCATGTGGTCTTGAGTTTCCTCAGCGGCCTGTTTTGTAATAATTCTGTCAACAACGTCAAGTAAGTTACCAGATTAGTATTAGTAGGAATTCTTACTAGCCTGTGACTATTAGTGCGTTTCGGACGACAGAGTATTTCAAAGTGTATAGCCCGATGATCCGACATTGTTAGTCTATCAGCGACCTTCCATTTCTCAATTTTCTGTGTCATTGCGCCTGAGCACAGGGTTAGGTCAATAACTTCTGACCTTCGTGCGTCAACAAAGGTAGGTTCTAACCCCCTGTTTACAATCATCAGATTGTATTTTTCAACAAACTCGAAGAGAGATTCCCCTCTGTTGTTACTATCGCTGCTACCCCACACAATGTTGTGTGCGTTCGCATCACATCCTATCACAATTTCTAGCCTTTTCGTCCTACAATACTCCATCAGTCTGATTACCTCCTGACTGGGAGGTGGTTCAGTAGAGTCATATGGTAGATAGGCTGACACCACGATAAAGGTATTTGCATCACTCCCTATTCTTACCGCAGTAAGATTTGGTGAGCATAGATGAGGCAATTGGATGCATTGTATCCCCTTCCTCACCATTATGCATGTCCTTATTTTACCAGCTGCCTGTGGAAAGAACAGCGTGGCAACTGATGTACCAAGTCCCTTAATAGCGTTTTGAACAATCCAGGGCTCTTGAATCAGTAGTATGTCCAACTTTTCTTCGTCAAAGTGTCGTAGGATCATTGCTGATGCTGCTTTACTGTGATGAATATTCAGTTGTTCAACCTTTATGTTTTTCTGGTAATTAAATTAAATGTTAGGTGCAGTTTATACGCTGGTGCCATTATCGGTCCTTATTCCTTTCGAAATGAAAAAGGAGCTGACGTTACAATGAATGGCGATCGCTATCGAGCCATGATGATTAAATTTTTTTTCCAAAAATTAATCAGTTAAACATCGACGACATTTGGTTCCACATTTGGTTTATTGCAAAATTAATTTTGTAACAACTTTATTTCCAGAAATGGTGCTGTTAACTGGCCCCTTCATTTGTGTAGTTCAACGTCTGTCAATAACTTTTTAATTTTTGTTTATAAACTGAAGCAATTTTAAATAAAGTTCAGAGAAAAAATAATCAATAACACTAGTTAACAAGTAACACTAGTTTACAGTCAAAAATTTCCACAGACAAAAGATTTGTCTCATTAGGTAAGTTTCATAGGTAAGTTGGTTAAAATAAACAAATTTTGGTTATTTAAAATTAATTATTTTCAGATAAAAATGGAAGACAGAGCACCAGCAACTAATAGGAAATGTTAGAGCCGTACAAGGAGTGGACGAGACGGGAAGAACTCCAAATAATATAATTTTTGCAGGAGGAAGTAGAATTTATATTGTAACGATTTTTTCCAACGCGTCACAAATAAATTATGATAGTTGAAAATAGCATGAAGTTATTATAGTAAACAAATAAAAAACCCAACAACAGAATTAAAACTATTTTAGTCGAAAAAAATATATATATAGCATGAAGTTATTATTATTATTGTAAACAAACAAAACAATAGAATTAAGCTATTATTAGTAAAACCAAACCCGCGGAAAAAAATATTAGTCTAAGCTATGGAAAAAATATATAAAGTATTAATAAAGTAAAAGGAATTATTTTAGAAAGTAAGATAGTAATAAGTAATTATAAATTATCATAGAATTTAGTTATCAAAATTAAAAGAAACAATAAATTTCTTGAAAATATAAATTAAGTAATAATACTTCCGATTTCTTTGAGGGTAATTATTTTTGCAAAATTTTAATAATAAATATGCAGCGAACAACAACAGCAGAACATAGCGAAATCAGTAGCAGGCAATAACAACTTAGAAGAAAGCTACACAGTATGCACTCAGAAGTTATCCCAGTTATCCCGTTCTATAAAATCCGTATAAAAGGAGAAGCAAAGTAAAACACAGGGACTTGGCCACAGCACTTCGAACAGTGCACATCACCAGAGGTTCAATCACAGGTCGTGAAGCAGAACACTTCACAAGGTAATAACAGAGGTAATTATTAAGTCATAGAACTGATTCCTAGCAACACAGCCCTGTCGGTAGTGTTGTTTCCTAATCCCACAGTGTAGCCCAGTCGGTAACACTGAATCTAGCAACACAGCCCTGTCGGTAGTGTTGTTTCCTAATCCCACAGTGTAGCCCAGTCGGTAACACTGAACCTAGCAACACAGCCCTGTCGGTAGTGTTGTCTCCTAGCGTACCTTTAGTCATTCTTTTGTGTTCTCTTATTTACAGGAGTTATATTAATTGTCCGTATTTATAATTACAATAAAATATCATTAGTACATAAGTATAACTATAAATATTGTAATAAATTTATTTTGAGAAAAATAATAAAAACCACGAAACTAACAAAATAGCCCGTTTTTAATTACGAGAAGATTCAGGGTTACAGAGAAAAATATTCTTGTAACGACTCTGGGATCCGGCGAGCAAAACCTTGGCTTGAGAAAAAAAAGGGTTCTTTACAATATATTATATGTTAATAGCTTTAGTCAAAATATTAAAAGCACTATTTTCAATTAAAATATCTATACGTTTTTGTATTTCACTTGTTTGCGGCATTGTTATACTTTTAGTTTTCTTTGCTTAATGTGATACGGCTGCAAAAACAGCTGATTCAGTTTGATGATGTAATTCTGCAACAGAGGTGTTCTCGCACTCTTGCAGTTGTTGCATAGCATTCTTGCATTTCGTGCTCCTTGCAAGGGTCAGTGAATACCCTTAATAAGTATTATTTATTACGATTTGAAAAGAAAAAGTCGCGTATGGAATATGAAATTTTGACTGAGTAACCAAAATAAGATTCGCAATTTGAGATCGAAGGCTTTACGCTTTTTGAATATGTGTATTTTGCAGGTAAGTTTAGTATTCAGATGTATACCCACATCTTTTGTTCTTACCAGTGTTTGTATTATGTACGTTTTGTTGTTTCATTTGTTTATTTTATTTTCGTAGTCAAAAATAATTGCTAATATAGTCACAGCATTTCAAACCCTGGTTTCTACAACTTGTGGTAATTAAGCATTGTTTATGAAAACAGACGGGCAGGTATATCGTTTTATAGTAAATGTTACCTGGACAGATTTTGTTTCTTTTCGATTGATACGCCAATTTTTCATCCAAAGAGCAGAATTGTTTAGCCAGGTTTGTATTTTGGTGGAAGCAAGATTGGATCACTGTAAACTGATGACACAGCTGTGTCGTCTGCAAATGTGCCGATGACACTGTAATTGGTAAAGGGAAATATATAGAAAATAAAGTCCCATTATGCTACCTTGAGGTACTCTTGCTCCTGTATCTGTAAGAGTTCTGTACTTGCATTACTATGCTAAAAGATAAGGAGCCTCGACGTGAGGTATACTTTATTAAATATGGAAAAATTTAGGGGTAGATTCAGTTTTAGTTTGAAAACAAGACCGTCATGCCATACTCGATCGCAATATTTCTTATCATCTAATAAGTCTATAAATTTGTTCTATTGTGCTATGTTTTTGGCGAAAACCGAACTGATGGTCAAAGATTGAGTGAGATATAAAAGTGAAAAAGATAAAGAGTAAACAAGTAAATATTAAACCATATTTCATTTGCGCAGATTTACTAAAAATTATTTAATAAAATTTATCAAAAATTTGTCAAAATTTTTGCTTTTGCAAAAATACGTTCGGTTAATTCTGTGTTTTTTTATTGTTTTTCACACATGTAAGCTTCTAATAGAGACAGCATTAAATTCCTAAGCGAACATAGTGTTGCAAAACAATTAAACTATTACACAATTTATTTAATTATATATCATGTAATTGTGAAATATTAAATAATCAAATACTATATTATTGTCAATATGTAAGAACGTTACAAATGTCGTGAAAATATCTGCGGAGAAACTCGATTAGTATGCTCGGGTGTATATGGCAAAGCATATCACAGAGCTACCAAATGTTCTGGCGTAGAGTAATTTAATATTAATTGTTTAAATAATCTTCTAATTCATTTTATGTGCGAAGACTGTATGCAATATGTTCACAATGTCGATTTTGCTCTTAGAAAAATAAATGAAAATATGGGCAAAACTAATAACCACATATCTTAAACAATATAAAAATGAATTTAAAGATGCATTATACATACATATATATCATACATTAATATTGTTGAGCTCAGAGAAATTTTTTTTTTATTTAACTATATATCTTTATTGAATCGCTTTAAATTAAAGCCTAACAATAAGTTTTAGAATCTTAAAGACTAATAACATTACATTACAAATTATTTTATATAAACATACTATAATGATACATATAATGATTTGTAAATTATTTTAAGGGGCCTCTGAATAAGTAGCCAGGGCTTATTTACTAGATATCACGGTGTATAAGTTGAATTAATCAGGATGATCATTAGGAAAGTAGGATGGCGGGTCTATCGCTTCGTTTTAGTCTAGAGGAAGTAGTCATATTAGCAAGAGGTCTAGCCAGCGGATTTACATGGTTTTCAAGATTAGAAATATGTTTCTGCCTTATTCTCTCGAATTGGACTTTAACCATCGGAACTATTAAATCGAAATGTATGTTTTCATTTCTGATATACCAGGGTGCACCAGTTATCATTCTTCACATCTTTGCTTGAGCTTGTGGCATATTCACATTAATGTTAAAAATGATATACGTTGGCCAAGCAAACACGGACAAGTAAATTATTGAAAATAATATGAGTTGGCCATAAAAGAAAATTTTTAGAAACTAATAATATTTTTTATTGAGTAAATCTTCCGGAACATGGTTTGAAAATAAACATTGCAAAATGTGTGTTCGCAGAGGAAGAAGTAACATTCCTTGGTCATCTCATTAATCATAAAGGAATTCGTCCCCCAGGCAAGAAAATTTGCAATCGTCTCAATTTTCTTGCCTGGGGGACGAATTCCTTTATGATTAATGAGATGACCAAGGAATGTTACTTCTTCCTCTGCGAACACACATTTTGCAATGTTTATTTTCAAACCATGTTCCGGAAGACGTTGTAGCACGCTGCGCACATGTTGTATGTGCTCGTCTATGTTATCGGATGCGATGCAAATATCATCAATATAATATATGGCAAAGTTAAATCTGAAAAGAACTTGGTCCATGAACCTTTGAAATGATTGTGCTGCATTACAAAGTCCAAAAGTCATCACATTAAATTCGTACAGGCCGAAAGGTGTAATTATTGCTGTTTTTTCTCTATCCCCTTCAGCAACCGGTATATTAAAGTGCGCCTGATGTTGTAAAAATGCGTTTTCCATTTAGCGAATGCGTGGAATCTTGCATGTGTGGAATAGGATAGCGGTCAGGAACTGTTTCGGCATTAAGTCGACGGTAATCGCCACAAGGTCGCCACAAGCCATTTCCTTTTTGCACCATATTTAGTGGACTCGCCCATTCACTCTTGTATGGTCTACAAATTCCTTGCTTCAACATATACTCGAACTCCTGCTTGGCTGCTTGCAGTTTTTGCGGATTTTGCCGCCGTGCACGCGAAAAAATAGGCTGACCAGTGGTGATAATCTGGTGGCGAACCGTAGTCATAGGCTCGTTATTGTAATTGTATGAAACGGGTATTGCCACCTCCTTGAATGAGTTTAGAAGCTCTTTGAATTTGTGGTCATTCTGAATGAAAAAGACTGGCTCATATCCAGTGTGTTCCGATGCACATTGGGTACTCAACTTTGTTTGCGTATCGCTCAGGCATCTACGTTTTACATTTACCACAAGACCGAAATGTTTCAAGAAATCGGCACCCAAAATTGGTTTTGAAACATTGGCGATTATAAAATTCCAATCAAACTTCCTACGAAGGCCCAAGTTCATTGATAACAACTTGTTACCGTAGGTTGGAATAGCCGAACCATTCGCTGCATACAATGATCGCGATGTTGATTGTAGGTTGGAGTTTTTGAATCGAGACACTGGTGAGAGATCAGCTCCAGTATCTATCAGAAACTTGAATTGTGTGTTTCGATCCGTGATGAACAGGCGGCTAGACGTATTTACAAATTGGACTTCATCGGCCGCCACTGATGAAATACATTTGTCCAAGTCAGCCTCCGAAATTGAAACGACTGCTCGCACTGCTTCAGGCAAACGATTCAGCCACAATTATTTTATTGCTCCATCATTCATGGCGCCGCTGGCTAAATCTCGCATGGTGTGCAACAAATGTGTTGGCTGGCCATCACCTAACTGGCACTCCTGCAGTTTTCGATTTTCGAAGTCTGCAAAGTCTTGAATTAATCGCTTCTTAACCGCTTCGTATTTTTCTACAGCAGGGGAAGCACGAACAATGTCCGCGATATTTCTTAAAGTAGCGCTGTCAAGACCACCGACTACATGATCATATTTGGTTTGGTCAGTTCTGATTCCTGCGTTTCTGAATTGGGACTCCATCTGGATGAAGTAGGGGTCTGCATCCCTCTTACAGAATGCTGGTGCCTTGATTCCGATACGACAAATGTCACCTCGAGGTTGTTCGTTTCTGTAATCATTTGATACATTATTATCTGCAGGAATGTTATTTCTATTCAGTTCGCTATTGTTGTTTGCTTCGACTTGCGACATTTTGAATCACGTCGGGGTCACCAATTGTAGGCTTATCCTACTTAATTTAATTCTTTATTTATTTATTAAAGCAAGAAATAATTACTAAATTTTGTGTGTTGAAATTACACGTGTCTGTTGTTTTATTTTTAGATTTCCCAAACCCGTCAAAAGAATGACATCCTTATTTTTACTCAATAAAAAATATTATTAGTTTCTAAAAATTTTCTTTTATGGCCAACTCATATTATTTTCAATAATTTACTTGTCCGTGTTTGCTTGGCCAACCTATATCATTTTTAACATTAATGTGAATATGCCACAAGCTCAAGCAAAGATGTGAAGAATGATAACTGGTGCACCCTGGTATATCAGAAATGAAAACATACATTTCGATTTAATAGTTCCGATGGTTAAAGTCCAATTCGAGAGAATAAGGCAGAAACATATTTCTAATCTTGAAAACCATGTAAATCCGCTGGCTAGACCTCTTGCTAATATGACTACTTCCTCTAGACTAAAACGAAGCGATAGACCCGCCATCCTACTTTCCTAATGATCATCCTGATTAATTCAACTTATACACCGTGATATCTAGTAAATAAGCCCTGGCTACTTATTCAGAGGCCCCTTAAAATAATTTACAAATCATTATATGTATCATTATAGTATGTTTATATAAAATAATTTGTAATGTAATGTTATTAGTCTTTAAGATTCTAAAACTTATTGTTAGGCTTTAATTTAAAGCGATTCAATAAAGATATATAGTTAAATAAAAAAAAAATTTCTCTGAGCTCAACAATATTAATGTATGATATATATGTATGTATAATGCATCTTTAAATTCATTTTTATATTGTTTAAGATATGTGGTTATTAGTTTTGCCCATATTTTCATTTATTTTTCTAAGAGCAAAATCGACATTGTGAACATATTGCATACAGTCTTCGCACATAAAATGAATTAGAAGATTATTTAAACAATTAATATTAAATTACTCTACGCCAGAACATTTGGTAGCTCTGTGATATGCTTTGCCATATACACCCGAGCATACTAATCGAGTTTCTCCGCAGATATTTTCACGACATTTGTAACGTTCTTACATATTGACAATAATATAGTATTTGATTATTTAATATTTCACAATTACATGATATATAATTAAATAAATTGTGTAATAGTTTAATTGTTTTGCAACACTATGTTCGCTTAGGAATTTAATGCTGTCTCTATTAGAAGCTTACATGTGTGAAAAACAATAAAAAAACACAGAATTAACCGAACGTATTTTTGCAAAAGCAAAAATTTTGACAAATTTTTGATAAATTTTATTAAATAATTTTTAGTAAATCTGCGCAAATGAAATATGGTTTAATATTTACTTGTTTACTCTTTATCTTTTTCACTTTTATATCTCACTCAATCTTTGACCATCAGTTCGGTTTTCGCCAAAAACATAGCACAATAGAACAAATTTATAGACTTATTAGATGATAAGAAATATTGCGATCGAGTATGGCATGACGGTCTTGTTTTCAAACTAAAACTGAATCTACCCCTAAATTTTTCCATATTTAATAAAGTATACCTCACGTCGAGGCTCCTTATCTTTTAGCATAGTAATGCAAGTACAGAACTCTTACAGATACAGGAGCAAGAGTACCTCAAGGTAGCATAATGGGACTTTATTTTCTATATATTTCCCTTTACCAATTACAGTGTCATCGGCACATTTGCAGACGACACAGCTGTGTCATCAGTTTACAGTGATCCAATCTTGCTTCCACCAAAATACAAACCTGGCTAAACAATTCTGCTCTTTGGATGAAAAATTGGCGTATCAATCGAAAAGAAACAAAATCTGTCCAGGTAACATTTACTATAAAACGATATACCTGCCCGTCTGTTTTCATAAACAATGCTTAATTACCACAAGTTGTAGAAACCAGGGTTTGAAATGCTGTGACTATATTAGCAATTATTTTTGACTACGAAAATAAAATAAACAAATGAAACAACAAAACGTACATAATACAAACACTGGTAAGAACAAAAGATGTGGGTATACATCTGAATACTAAACTTACCTGCAAAATACACATATTCAAAAAGCGTAAAGCCTTCGATCTCAAATTGCGAATCTTATTTTGGTTACTCAGTCAAAATTTCATATTCCATACGCGACTTTTTCTTTTCAAATCGTAATAAATAATACTTATTAAGGGTATTCACTGACCCTTGCAAGGAGCACGAAATGCAAGAATGCTATGCAACAACTGCAAGAGTGCGAGAACACCTCTGTTGCAGAATTACATCATCAAACTGAATCAGCTGTTTTTGCAGCCGTATCACATTAAGCAAAGAAAACTAAAAGTATAACAATGCCGCAAACAAGTGAAATACAAAAACGTATAGATATTTTAATTGAAAATAGTGCTTTTAATATTTTGACTAAAGCTATTAACATATAATATATTGTAAAGAACCCTTTTTTTTCTCAAGCCAAGGTTTTGCTCGCCGGATCCCAGAGTCGTTACAAGAATATTTTTCTCTGTAACCCTGAATCTTCTCGTAATTAAAAACGGGCTATTTTGTTAGTTTCGTGGTTTTTATTATTTTTCTCAAAATAAATTTATTACAATATTTATAGTTATACTTATGTACTAATGATATTTTATTGTAATTATAAATACGGACAATTAATATAACTCCTGTAAATAAGAGAACACAAAAGAATGACTAAAGGTACGCTAGGAGACAACACTACCGACAGGGCTGTGTTGCTAGGTTCAGTGTTACCGACTGGGCTACACTGTGGGATTAGGAAACAACACTACCGACAGGGCTGTGTTGCTAGATTCAGTGTTACCGACTGGGCTACACTGTGGGATTAGGAAACAACACTACCGACAGGGCTGTGTTGCTAGGAATCAGTTCTATGACTTAATAATTACCTCTGTTATTACCTTGTGAAGTGTTCTGCTTCACGACCTGTGATTGAACCTCTGGTGATGTGCACTGTTCGAAGTGCTGTGGCCAAGTCCCTGTGTTTTACTTTGCTTCTCCTTTTATACGGATTTTATAGAACGGGATAACTGGGATAACTTCTGAGTGCATACTGTGTAGCTTTCTTCTAAGTTGTTATTGCCTGCTACTGATTTCGCTATGTTCTGCTGTTGTTGTTCGCTGCATATTTATTATTAAAATTTTGCAAAAATAATTACCCTCAAAGAAATCGGAAGTATTATTACTTAATTTGTATTTTCAAGAGATTTATTGTTTCTTTTAATTTTGATAACTAAATTCTATGATAATTTATAATTACTTATTACTATCTTACTTTCTAAAATAATTCCTTTTACTTTATTAATACTTTATATATTTTTTTCATAGCTTAGACTAATATTTTTTCCGTGGGTTTGGTTTTACTAATAATAGCTTAATTCTATTGTTTTGTTTGTTTACAATAATAATAATAACTTCATGCTATATATATATTTTTTTCGACTAAAATAGTTTTAATTCTGTTGTTGGGTTTTTTATTTGTTTACTATAATCACTTCATGCTATTTTCAACTATCATAATTTATTTGTGACGCGTTGGAAAAAATCGTCACACTCCCTCCCTTCATTGGAAAGGGGAACGACCCGGATGGCACCAGAATTTGCTATGAGCACCTTATGTTTTTTCCTGATTTTGCACATAAAAAACATGGCGACGGCCCCGTTTTAACTTTTGAGCGTCCCTCTGTATCCGTTCCCAAAGTTCTGCGTGCGGTGGTTCTGGGGCTAGTTTTACAGCAAAATGAGCCTGAGCGTTGGATAGCGGATGTGTTTTGACTAAAACCATATCGCCAATCTGTGGTTTCCATGCTCTGGGTCGTAAATTATAGTGCTTGGCTTCTGTAACGTTTCTTCGGACTTTTGAATATTTTATAAAATTCGTCTTGGGCCGTGGTGACAATCTGATCGTTCTCCGGTTGGGTTGTACAACAAATTTTCGTTTGCCGTTGCTGGTTTTCTGTGCTGACTTTGTCATCTGTTTCGAGACAACGTTCCTTAATTTGGTATGGTAATTGTTCCTGTTGGCCTTGTTGTGTTTCAATAAATTTTATTTGCTGTTGTACTATTTGCTCTTGTGTACCTTGTAGTTGTTGTAACTTTTGTACTTTGATAGGTCTCGGATCTTGCTGTGTTTTTCCTTTGTTAGGTCTCGGGTCTTGCTGTATTTTCACTTCGATAGGTCTCGGATCTTGTTGTTGTACGATGTGTTCTAGCGTGTCTTGTGGTTGCTGTGAATCTCGGCTAGGTGTTGTATTGATAGGACTTGGATCTCGGTATTGTTGTAACTTTGGTGCTTTAGTAGATTTCGGATCTTGTTGTATTTTCACTTTGATAGGTCTCGGATCTTGCTGTGTTTTCCCTTGTTAGGTCTCGGGTCTTGCTGTATTTTCACTTCGATAGGTCTCGGATCTTGTTGTTGTACGATGTGTTCTAGCGTGTCTTGTGGTTGCTGTGAATCTCGGCTAGGTGTTGTATTGATAGGACTTGGATCTCGGTATTGTTGTAACTTTGGTGCTTTAGTAGATTTCGGATCTTGCTGTATTTTCTCTCTGATAGGCCTTGGATCTCGCTGTATTTTCACTTTGGTAGGTCTTGGATCTTGTTGTTGTACACCGTGTTCTAGCGTATCTTGTAGTTTCTGCTGCTGCCGTTGTCGATTAACTTGCTGCTGTTGCTGTTGATTAGTCTACTGTTGTTGCTGTCGCTGTTGCTTAACTTGCTGCTCTTGTTGTTGATTAGTCTGCTGCTGTTGCTGTCGTTGTTGTTTAACTTGCTGCTGTTGCTGTTGCTTAGTCTGCTACTGTTGCTGTCGTTGTTGTTTAACTTGCTGCTGTTGTTCTTCGACGGCTATGGATTGCAGTAGTTTTTGTTTTTGCTTAAAGAATCTAGACGGGATAAAAAACTTTAGAAAATCAACCTTGAAATGTGTCCAGTACTGCCAACGACAATTGTTGTTGCGATACCATATTAGTGCATTATTTTCGAGAAGTAAGGGCATTGTGCGTGGAATTAAGTTTACATCGATGCTATACTTGTCTGCCAGTTCTTCTATGTGTTCGATGAAACTCAATGGATCCTCACCACCGTCATATCTGATGGACCATTTTTCCACATGTTCTATTGTTTGAATGGATGAGCGCATTGCAGGACTCATATCTGCCCCTGCGCCACTTGTAAAGAACCCTTTTTTTTCTCAAGCCAAGGTTTTGCTCGCCGGATCCCAGAGTCGTTACAAGAATATTTTTCTCTGTAACCCTGAATCTTCTCGTAATTAAAAACGGGCTATTTTGTTAGTTTCGTGGTTTTTATTATTTTTCTCAAAATAAATTTATTACAATATTTATAGTTATACTTATGTACTAATGATATTTTATTGTAATTATAAATACGGACAATTAATATAACTCCTGTAAATAAGAGAACACAAAAGAATGACTAAAGGTACGCTAGGAGACAACACTACCGACAGGGCTGTGTTGCTAGGTTCAGTGTTACCGACTGGGCTACACTGTGGGATTAGGAAACAACACTACCGACAGGGCTGTGTTGCTAGATTCAGTGTTACCGACTGGGCTACACTGTGGGATTAGGAAACAACACTACCGACAGGGCTGTGTTGCTAGGAATCAGTTCTATGACTTAATAATTACCTCTGTTATTACCTTGTGAAGTGTTCTGCTTCACGACCTGTGATTGAACCTCTGGTGATGTGCACTGTTCGAAGTGCTGTGGCCAAGTCCCTGTGTTTTACTTTGCTTCTCCTTTTATACGGATTTTATAGAACGGGATAACTGGGATAACTTCTGAGTGCATACTGTGTAGCTTTCTTCTAAGTTGTTATTGCCTGCTACTGATTTCGCTATGTTCTGCTGTTGTTGTTCGCTGCATATTTATTATTAAAATTTTGCAAAAATAATTACCCTCAAAGAAATCGGAAGTATTATTACTTAATTTATATTTTCAAGAAATTTATTGTTTCTTTTAATTTTGATAACTAAATTCTATGATAATTTATAATTACTTATTACTATCTTACTTTCTAAAATAATTCCTTTTACTTTATTAATACTTTATATATTTTTTCCATAGCTTAGACTAATATTTTTTTCCGCGGGTTTGGTTTTACTAATAATAGCTTAATTCTATTGTTTTGTTTGTTTACAATAATAATAATAACTTCATGCTATATATATTTTTCGACTAAAAATAGTTTTAATTCTGTTGTTGGGTTTTTTTTATTTGTTTACTATAATAACTTCATGCTATTTTCAACTATCATAATTTATTTGTGACGCGTTGGAAAAAATCGTTACAATATAAATTCTACTTCCTCCTGCAAAAATTATATTATTTGGAGTTCTTCCCGTCTCGTCCACTCCTTGTACGGCTCTAACATTTCCTATTAGTTGCTGGTGCTCTGTCTTCCATTTTTATCTGAAAATAATTAATTTTAAATAACCAAAATTTGTTTATTTTAACCAACTTACCTATGAAACTTACCTAATGAGACAAATCTTTTGTCTGTGGAAATTTTTGACTGTAAACTAGTGTTACTTGTTAACTAGTGTTATTGATTATTTTTTCTCTGAACTTTATTTAAAATTGCTTCAGTTTATAAACAAAAATTAAAAAGTTATTGACAGACGTTGAACTACACAAATGAAGGGGCCAGTTAACAGCACCATTTCTGGAAATAAAGTTGTTACAAAATTAATTTTGCAATAAACCAAATGTGGAACCAAATGTCGTCGATGTTTAACTGATTAATTTTTGGAAAAAAAATTTAATCATCATGGCTCGATAGCGATCGCCATTCATTGTAACGTCAGCTCCTTTTTCATTTCGAAAGGAATAAGGACCGATAATGGCACCAGCGTATAAACTGCACCTAACATTTAATTTAATTACCAGAAAAACATAAAGGTTGAACAACTGAATATTCATCACAGTAAAGCAGCATCAGCAATGATCCTACGACACTTTGACGAAGAAAAGTTGGACATACTACTGATTCAAGAGCCCTGGATTGTTCAAAACGCTATTAAGGGACTTGGTACATCAGTTGCCACGCTGTTCTTTCCACAGGCAGCTGGTAAAATAAGGACATGCATAATGGTGAGGAAGGGGATACAATGCATCCAATTGCCTCATCTATGCTCACCAAATCTTACTGCGGTAAGAATAGGGAGTGATGCAAATACCTTTATCGTGGTGTCAGCCTATCTACCATATGACTCTACTGAACCACCTCCCAGTCAGGAGGTAATCAGACTGATGGAGTATTGTAGGACGAAAAGGCTAGAAATTGTGATAGGATGTGATGCGAACGCACACAACATTGTGTGGGGTAGCAGCGATAGTAACAACAGAGGGGAATCTCTCTTCGAGTTTGTTGAAAAATACAATCTGATGATTGTAAACAGGGGGTTAGAACCTACCTTTGTTGACGCACGAAGGTCAGAAGTTATTGACCTAACCCTGTGCTCAGGCGCAATGACACAGAAAATTGAGAAATGGAAGGTCGCTGATAGACTAACAATGTCGGATCATCGGGCTATACACTTTGAAATACTCTGTCGTCCGAAACGCACTAATAGTCACAGGCTAGTAAGAATTCCTACTAATACTAATCTGGTAACTTACTTGACGTTGTTGACAGAATTATTACAAAACAGGCCGCTGAGGAAACTCAAGACCACATGGAATGTAGAGACAGAAGTCAAAGCAATTACTGCTGCGATGATTAATGCATTCTAAAACGCTTGTCCCCAAACCAGCATTGCAGAAAAGTCGTCGATACCTTGGTGGAGTCAGGATCTTGATGTAATAAAAATGAGACAAGGAAAGCCTTTAATAAATACATGAGGGAGAAGAACTCCGTATCATGGGACCTGTATAAGGCCAAAAAGCGTGAATTTAAGAAAGCACTACGCAACCGGAAACGGGAGTCGTGGCGGAATTTCTGTTCGAGCATGAAGGGGACCTCAAGACTTGGTTTAATCCGAAAGAAGGATGGTACAATGACGGAGACAGTAGGTGAGTCATTGTGTACTCTCATGAAGATCCATTTTCCAGGAAGTTTCAAATTTGATGATCACTGGCCCTCTCCCAAAAGGGGAATGAACAGAGAGGAAAGATTTGATGCAGAACGAATAGTGATCATAAATGCAGTTAGGAATGCCATTTTGACATTTTCAGATTTAACTTTGCCATATATTATATTGATGATATTTGCATCGCATCCGATAACATAGACGAGCACATACAACATGTGCGCAGCGTGCTACAACGTCTTCCGGAACATGGTTTGAAAATAAACATTGCAAAATGTGTGTTCGCAGAGGAAGAAGTAACATTCCTTGGTCATCTCATTAATCATAAAGGAATTCGTCCCCCAGGCAAGAAAATTGAGACGATTGCAAATTTTCCAAAACCAAAGGTAGTGCATGAGCTACGGCGATTCATTGCAATTATCAATTTTTATCGACGTTTTATTCCAAAAGCGGCGGAGATCCAGGGACGGCTTCAGAACTTAATTAAGGGTAACAAAAAACAGGACAAAACTGTTATTGAATGGACCGCGGTTGCAGATAACGCATTTGCGGAATACAAAGAAGCCTTAATTAATGCAACAACAATCGTTCATCCAATTCCAGACGTAAACCTTGTACTTCACGTGGATGCCAGTAACGTAGCTGTTGGCGCTGCATTAAATCAAATCAATAACCGACAACTCGAGCCTTTGGGATTTTACTCAAAACGGTTGACGAATACTCAAGCCAAGTACAGCACGTACGACCGTGAGTTGCTCGCGATTTATCAATCGGTTAAATATTTCAAACATGCGATTGAAGGTAGACGTTGCACTATTTTTACTGATCATAAGCCGATAACGTATGCATTTGGACAAAAGCCGGAAAAGGCATCGCCACGCCAACTAAGACATTTAGATTACATCGGTCCATTTACAACTGACATTATGCATATAGCTGGTAAGAATAATCCGGTAGCTGATTTTCTTTCACAAATCGAAGCTGTCAGCAATGAAGATCTATTTGACGTTGACCAATTAGCAGCAAGTCAGAAAGCCGACATTGAAACGAATAGTTTTCTGTCTAATACGAATAAATCTGCACTTCAATTGAAATGGACAGTCATTCCAAATTCATCTAAGCAAATTGCATGCGATGTATCATCAAATCGTGTGCGTCTTTTTGTAACTGAACAGTTCAAACAATGCGTCTTCAATTCAATACATAATTTGGCACATGCTGGTCGACGAACCACTATTAAGCAAATAGCAGAACGTTTCGTATTGCCAGGCATGGCAAAAGACTTTGTGGAGCGAGTTAAATTATGTCTTCCGTGCCAACGAGCAAAAGTCACGGAACATAATAGATCAGCAATTTTGAGTTTTGACGTACCGGGTGAGCGGTTCGCTGTAATCCACATTGACCTCATTGGGCCTCTATCATCGTCAAACGGTTACCGATATTGCCTTACATGTATCGATCGGTTTACCAGATGGTCAGCGGTAGTCCCTATCGAGGATATATATGCCAGCACAGTGGCCACAGCGCTCATCAATGGTTGGATCATGCACTTTGGCGGCCCGAGGCAGATCATAAAAGATCAAGGAAGATAGTTTGAATCAGCACTGTTCAATGAACTGGCCAAACTCATTAGTGCCACACATATCCGAACTAGTCCACGTCATCCTCAAGTAAATGGTTTGATTGAACGATTTCACCGGACTCTGAAAACCGCAATGAAATGTAATCATGAGCATCAATGGTCTGACGCAATACCTTTGATTGTGTTAGCGTTTCGAAATATCTTTAAAGAAGACCTCAAAGCAACTCAAGCAGAAATTGTATATGGGACAACTCTGCGGTTGCCGAGCGATTTTCTGGAGCAAGGTAATAATGACAAAATTCCAGAACATGAATTCGTAGAAAATATGAGACAGAGGATGTCCCAAATACGACCAGTTCCCACATCAAACCACTCAAAAGAAAAGGTATTCTTACAGAAGGAACTGCAACACTCACGTTTTTTTGAGGGATGATAGTGTCCACCCACCATTAAAAACACCGTACGAGGGGCCATTTAAGGTAGTGACGCATTCAGACAAGACGTATGATCTTTTAATCAAAGGAAAACCGGTGCGGGTGAGTGTTGATCGAGTAAAGGCAGCATTTTTATCAAGTGACAATGAAGACGTAAGCCCATCACGTACAGAAAATATGGCAGATACTCGAATGGATACCAAACCAAGTAATGTAACAAGAAAGGGACGATTAGTGCAGGTTCCAAGAAGATATGTTGAATTTGACTTAACGTCACATCGCACATGACTCAGTCACTGCCAGGGGAGTGATGTGACGGTTGCACATTAATGTTTAAAATGATATAGGTTGGGCATGCAAACACGGACAAGTAAATTATTGAAAATAATATGAGTTGACCATAAAAGAAAATTTTTAGAAACTAATAATATTTTTAATTGAGTAAAAATAAGGTTGTCATCCTTTTGACGGTTTTGGGAAATCTAAAAATAAAACAACAGACACGTGTAATTTCAACACACAAAATTTAGTAATTATTTCTTGCTTTAATAAATAAATAGAGAATTAAATTAAGTAGGATAAGCCTACAAGCTCTTTGCAGGATTTCTACATTTGACGAACAGGCATTGCCATATAGCTGTAAGCCATACATCCAGATTGGCTTAATAACTTGGTTGTATAACAAGACTTTGTACTCTAAACATAAGGGAGACTGATGACCGATTAGTCAGCGAAGGCTTAAAGCTTCATTTGAATCCTTTTTGTTCCAATATGCTTCTGCCAAGTTAAGCATTTTTCAAGGTGAATACCAAGGTACGTCACTGTTTCTGTTTGAGGAACTACTATTCCGTTGAAAGTGATAGTTGGTGATGAGGATCTGTTAAGAGAGAATATTATATGACGACATTTTTGCTCATTGACTTAAATTCGGCATAGTGATAACCAGCTTTCAATGGAGTACAAATGATTTTGCAGTTGACTGGAATCGATTGCGGCATTTTTATGTCGGCACAAAATAGCGGTTTCAGCAGCAAATATTGATATTACTAAATTGCTATTTGTAGGGATATCTGAAGTAAAGATGAGGTACAAAAATGGACCAAGAACGCTGCCTTGTGGAACTTCTACACCTATTGGAAAGTAATTAGTTGTGTGCATATTGTACTTTACCTTAAAAAATCTGCCTATCAAGTATGATTGAAGTACTGCGTGTGAGTTTTGCGGGAGTACTTGTCGTATTTTGTGTAACAGGCCCTCATGCCATACTTTGTCGAACGCTTGTGCAACATCTAAAAAGACACCAGAGCAATATTCTCGATTTTCAAAAGCACTTCTTATTTCGTTTGTTATTCTGTTCACTTGCTCGATAGTACCATGTTTTTGACGAAATCCAAATTGATGGGTTGGGATCAAGTCTCTTTCTTGGAGGAAAGGCATAAGTTTTGCAAGGAACACTTTCTCAAATAATTTTGACAGACAAGGCATCAAACTTATAGGTCTATATGATGCGGCTAGTGTTGAATCCTTTCCGGGCTTTTGAACCATTATAATTAACGCTTTTTTCCATTCCGTCGGAATATGTCCAAATTTTATTTTGGCGTTAAAAAACTTTGTAATGAATGAGATTGCTACGAAGGGCAGATTTTTTAACATAATTTGAGTTATAGAATCATGTCCAGATTCTTTTTTGCAGACAAGTTTTTTTTGATGGTTACCTTGATATCGTTTGCGCAGATTTGTAAGTTGATAATATCAGAGAAGTGGCAATAAGAAGGAAAAGATGGAGGTAATTTGCAAATAGCCAATGCCCAGTATAGAGGCAGCTTGGAATCATGTGACACCAAGCAAGGCTAAATAGTAATAAAATAATTAAAAGTTAATGAAAACGAACTGAATTGTCTATTAAAATCTATCGAGACAAAATACTCTGATAAAATTAACGTTCAAGAGTTGTTGTGTTCTGAATCATTAAAACAAATTTATAAAGGAGATGAGAAGTAAGAATCTTATGCAGCGAAACTTAAATCGTGTATTACATCTAATGTATCCATAACAGTGAAACCTATAAACAAACAGCTAGGTGATGACAATAAAAAAGACTTTAAAATGAAAATTGTTAAAGTTAACGGGTTTCGAGCTAAAAGTAATGGGGGTTACTATTAAATGTGTTACTTCAAAGGAACGTGAAATTCTTGCCGACATTAAGAAAAAAATTAAGTGACCAATATATAATCGAAAGACCCGCGCTTCGATACCCCAAATTATTTATCTCGGGTATTAGTGAAAAGCTATTTAATGAGGACCTAGTACTCATAGTACAGTATTATGGCTCAAAATAATAAACTATTTAAAGTCTATAAGTCAAATAAAAGTAAAAAAACAGTTGATGCAATTGTTGAAATAGATAGCAAGGTTTTAAGCCATTTATGAAAGAACGCCGAATCAAAATCAAATGAGATAGATGCGTGGTATATGAAAGTTTAAAAGTTATGAGGTGATATAAGTGATGGGGCTTTAACCATACAGCGAGGGTAAGCGAAGCCTTCACATAAGGAGTGCAAAAACAATATTGTCAAATGTGTTAATTGTTTTAAAACCAAAAAATTGCTTCATCTCCATAAACTTATGAGTGGTTCATAAGCGATCGATCTGTTATTCTATTTTATGGTTTTCCAAAGGGAGTAGTTTGTATTTCGCCCTCTGCCAACGTTTTTTCATTATACACTTTTCTTTGATTAAGTATCTAATGTTAAAAAGACATTCTTGCTTACCACTTTTAGAAAACAGTGGAGTTTATGCACAGGCTGACATTTGGACACATGAGTTTAATGTACTGCTTCAGCTAAATTAGATTCAGTTTTCAATCGGAGTTTGATATTTAGACCAATTGTAATTACTTGACGATAACTGTTCCAGTTAGTATTTGTGTTATGAAGAATACATTATATCATGACGTGTTGGACTGTAGAGTGATGAGTAATGTCGCCGTTTCGGCGAATTGAAGTTCATTCATTCAGGAATATTATATAAACATTCTCAAGAGAAATATTAAATAAAGTGAGTTAACCAGACATGTTCAGTTTCTAATACGACAGTGATCTGAAACATACAGCTTATGATGTGCATATAGAGCTCGCGCATCATGTAAAACACACATTTTCGCATCCACCCGATCCGCTAGATCTCAACCCCATACAACATTACTGGGAAAAATCGGATAGACGTTTAAAAAAGCCCATAATAATAAAGGCAGAACTGAAAGTGGCAATGCTCGAAGAGTGACAAAACATTGAATCAAAAACCTCAAAAAAATTGGTTTTTTTGGCAACCAGAAGCTATTATTAATCAAAAAGGCTTGGCCACTAAATATTAATTGTTACCTTAAATAATTTTTTTTTAATTTGTGTATAAGGTGTGCAAATAATTTAGTTCACCCTAATTTAGTACTTTTTTTTGGTTTTTGAATTTTAATTAAATATTGAATATTATGAATTTAATTGTAAAAAAAGAATGAATTTAATTGTAAATGATGCATTTTATCTAAAAAACATTTTTGCTTGTTGTGCCAATAATTATGTTCGTCATTGCATGCATTTATGAAAAATATGATTGATTACTAACACTGCTAATGTAAGATTCTCGATTCAGTTCTAAGTAAATTGTGTTTTTTGTTTGAGTTTAGTTTTACTTAGTTATTATAGAAATTATTTTTTTATAATCACCAAAATTATTTAAAAAAACTAAGCATCGCCATTAAAACGTTTACTTTAAATAAATAAGATTTAATTTTTTCGTTAAAGTTTTAACTGCACAGGAGCGTATGTACGTACACATAGCAGAAAAATTCTGCGTTTATTCATAAAATATTTTTTAAATTCCGCATAACTTATTTAATTTTTACGTAAATTGATTTATATTTTCTAATTTGTTTTAACCAAAAAGCCAACAATGAAGTTTAAACATAATAACATAACAGTTATTCTTTAAAACAAAATTAAACAATTCTATGCAAAAGCAATAATTTTTGAAGCAGAAAGAGACAGCGTTTACTTTTTAATATTTAAATTAAAATAATTAGTATTCACAAAATCTTAAATTTAATAGCCTACGGAATAACGTCTGTGTTTAATAACCTCTTTTTGAGACGTCTTTGCATGGACTAAAGCAGCTTTGCAGTATCCTGTGCCTTTATTTTTTGCCATTCTTCCCTGATGACGTTTTATAACATATCCTTACTGGGAATCGTGTGCTGGCAAATCTTTTTTTCCAAATAATCCCATTGATGTTCTATTGGATTAAGTTCTGGTGATTGCGGTGGTGTTCGAAGTTGCCTGGGAGCATGGTACAGCTGTCAATCTCGTACGACCGCTACTGTCACATATGCGTAGAGTCGTTGACGTTGACGTGAAACAAAAAGGTTGCCTCAAACTCTAATAATCTGGCATTTTTGCAGGTTTATTTACATGCTCTCTTGCAAAGCTTAATCGTTTCTTTTATATTTTATCTGGATATGAATGGTTTCTTTCTTGCAACCCGGGGACCATACATAGTAAGGTGCTTTAAGTCCCCAGTGATTTTGGTAGTAGAAGACGTAGCAACACAAGCTACTAAAACAGTACACGTCAACGAAATTAAACAATATCATGAAATCGAATAATCTAGGAAATTACACACGGTATTTCTTAAATCTTTAATGAAGCAAAATAAAGCGAGTAAGAGCTCATGTTCTATTCAAGAGCCTAAAGAAACGGCACAGGACTCATGCAGACAGGTAGTGCCTCGTGGCAAGTTCATTTTCATTTTCTTCGAAAAAGGAGGAAAATGTAAGGATGGAAATTTTGCACAAATTTCCAACCTAAATAAATTTAAATAAATTTCGAAGAAATCTGAAATTAAAATAGAGGAATTAACATTTAACATAGTTATTAGAAACTACTTATCAAAAAGCCACTCAGCCTGCATGCAACTACAACACGTGATGCAATCTGATATTAGGAGAAAATAAATTCGTAATAAATAGAGAAATATACCTTAATAAAATAATAAATACATACCTTCTTTGTTCAGCCCCGCAAATTTATTTAAATAATTTATTAATAAATTATTTTTTATAATTATAAAATTATATTATAAATAATTTAAAACAAAAATATATAATAAATTAAAATTTATTAATGAGGATAAACTGGCAAAACAAAACACAAAAGCGCAGCGGCTACACGACGAGATCATAAGTACAGCGGTTTACCTAGCAAAACCCAGCAGGTAAACCAACGGAAAATTTAAAAATACGCTAGAAGAAAGCTCCGGCGGATGCGTATAAAAGACTGCGCAATTTTCTAAGAATGGAGTGTGTCTTGTATGATCACTCGGTGGCATTGTATGTCAACATATAAAATAAATAAATATAAAAAAATTGTCTGACACAGTGGCAGTTTTAAGTCTAGTGTATAATCTATTTAAAATATAATTGTTTACGAGTGCATAGGCGGTTTTAAGTCCAGGCGCGGAGACACTTTATATATATATTCAATATAACAAGACATATATACATTCACTAACCCCGTTTCGTCCAGTAGGTACTCATCGAGCAGGATAATCACCGAAATTATACTAAGGTACAACTACGAAACCGGATCAGCCATCACTGAGAATTCTACAGGGATAGCTTCCAAATACTGCTGGTCACAAGGAAACATCTCAAGTCATATCTAAGTAAATTTAACCAACCTCTTTGAAATACGACTAAGGAAATACATTCAAAATTTGCATGCGTTTAAAATCTCAAGTTATTGAAATACAATTGAAGGAATTATAATCTACATAAAGCCATCTTATATAAATCTTTGGAAATTGAACAAATTGTTAATCTCAGGGTTTTATCTAGCTACGTAAGATAGCTTTATATAGATTATTATTTCTTCAATTAAACGTAGCTAGACAAAACCTTGAGATTAACAATTTGTACAATTTTCAACGATTTATATAAAATAGCTTTATGTAGATTATAATTCCTTCAATTGTATTTCAATAACTTGAGATTTTAAACGCATGCAAATTTTGAATGTATTTCCTTAGTCGTATTTCAAAGAGGTTGGTTAAATTTACTTAGATATGACTTGAGATGTTTCCTTGTGACCAGCAGTATTTGGAAGCTATCCCTGTAGAGTTCTCAGTGGTGGCTGATCCGGTTTCGTGGTTGTACCTTAGTATACTGGACGAAACGGGGTTAGTGAATGTATATATGTCTTGTTATATTGAATATATATATAAAGTGTCTCCACGCCTGGACTTAAAACCGCCTATGCACTCGTAAACAATTATATTTTAAATAGATTATACACTAGACTTAAAACTGCCACTGTGTCAGACAATTTTTTTATATTTATTTATTTTATATGTTGACATACAATGCCACCGAGTGATCATACAAGACACACTCCATTCTTAGAAAATTGCGCCGTCTTTTATACGCATTCTCTTGAACATTTTGTGTAAAGTACACAAAGCTTTGAGTTGATCTTAGTTAAACTTAATGCACTTTAACACTTTTGCACAAAAGCTTCCTTGTGCATCTTTTTGCAGCGAATTGCATTCTAACGTTTTTAACGTTTGCAAAGTTTGATTACATTTTTACTTTTTACATGAAAGCGCCGGTGCTAGTAATTTTATCGTTTTTTTTTGTTTTAAATTATTTATAATTTAGTTTTATAATTATAAAAAATAATTTATTAATAAATTATTTAAATAAATTTGCGGGGCTGAACAAAGAAGGTATGTATTTATTATTTTATTAAGGTATATTTCTCTATTTATTACGAATTTATTTTCTCCTAATATCAGATTGCTTCACGTGTTGTAGTTGCATGCAGGCTGGGTGGCTTTTTGATAAGTAGTTTCTAATAACTATGTTAAATGTTAATTCCTCTATTTTAATTTCAGATTTCTTTGAAATTTATTTAAATTTATGTAGGTTGGAAATTTGTGCAAAATTTCCATGTCGTTCTCTATCTGACAGAATTGAGGGTGACTTGTGCGAGGTTAAGAAACGTAATTAACTGTCTCCTTGATGTTATTTATAACTTTTGATGAATATTGTTGAATATATATTGAATGAATATATATTGATGAATATTAATGACCAATATCTTTAGCAATTTTTCGTTGGCCGATGCCATCTATCCGACAGTGAACAGTTATATGTCGCTCACTTATTCTAATTTCACGGCTTTTATTTTCCATTTTAAAAATTTACTGGTAATATCAATATTTATACTCTTTAGTAAGTCAACTGATAATTAAATATCATTTAATTACATAATTATGCTTGCAAGCGAATAAAAATCTAAATAAATAAATATAAATATTAAGAAATGAACGCAGACTTTTTCTGCTTTCAAAATTGTTGCTTTTGCATACAATTGTGTTTAATTTTGTTTTAAAGAATAACCTTTAATTTTTATGTTTGTACTTCATTGATGGTTTTTTGGTTATAATAAATCAGAAAACAAAAATCAATTAAAGTAAAAATAAAGTAAGTTATGCTAAATTTAAGAAATATTTTGTGAGTCAACGCAGACTTCTTCTGCTATGTGTATATAAGAAAAGTTTGTTTGAAGTGTCTGGGAGTTTCTGTGGCTATACAGAAAAACAAAGCATAGAACTGCATGCAGTGACCTTAAATATTCACGCGAAATAGAAATTATATATCCTTTCTTCGGTAGCTTTATATAAAGATAACATACCATAAATTGCATGTAAATCAGTTTAGGGAACTACGTTACGTAAGCTATAAAATAGGTAATAGACTACGTTCCACCTTCCTATTTAGTATAAATATTATGCAGATCGTAAAAATATTCAGAAAAGTTCATATTAAAAGTTATTTTTGTATGGTGGCGATTCCATTTGTTGATAAATATGGAATAGGTTATATTCGGTGGCTTTATACAAACGAATGAACTTATGATTACGTAGCACAAGTGTCATGTAAACCAATTCAGCGGTTTAGGAGAAAATTTGAATTATAACATAAACATCCTGTACAAAAAATGTCATAGTATTTGCAGATATTTTCACTTTTTTGCATAATTTTTTATAACAAAACTTTTTTAAGAAATTATTTACATCAGTCGAGCCAGTTTAAAGAGATATGCTTCCTTACAAAAAACTATTAATTTTTATTCTATAGATTTTAAAATAAAATTAATGTATTTGATATTTACAATATCCAATATTGGTTTATTATTGTTATTACTTTATATAGCTATTTCCATATATCTCATACATATAAATTAGTGAGAACATGCCAATTAATAATATATATTAATGTGTGTATCTAAATGCGATTTTGTATTTTCAATATCTGTTCTCATAATGAAAATATATTTCTATTTTTAAATGTAATAATTTAGTAAGCGAAAATACTCCAATGAACTAAATATTATATTAATAAAAATAATCATATATTGTTAAAACAGTTCTTATTGAATAATACAGCATCCTTTTCCCGCGTTCTTCTTTTCGTCAATTACAACATGACTAGCTAAAATAGGCCCAGGTACTACTTGTTTTGAGACTTGAGTTAAGGATGTAACACCATTGTTTCCAGATAATTTTGTTGTTTCTGGTACATTATGATAATTTGTATCTTTATATGCTGATTGCGATTGGTTAACCTTAGAAAAAAAATTGTAATATAATTAATTATATCTTTTCATACACGTTAATTTTATTAGTCACACTGAATTTCAATGATAACGAAATATATGTACAGTATGTCAAGAATCAGTTTACACATTGAAACAAAATTCACTTTTTTAATTTCTAGTCTCAAAAACAGTGCTTTTTTTAAATATAAATTTTTTTTTTCTAAGTGGCGGGTATAATACCTGAACTGTTCCACTAAAAACGATAACATTTCATCTTACATTTCAAAATATTGATATTTTAGTTAGTGAAGTAAAAAAATTAGAAAACAATAACTAATTAAGAATCAACACGGTAATTATCACGGTAAATTTACCGCACATCGTTTGAATAATGCAAAATAATGGAAAAACACAAGTTGTATAAACAGTTACTTGACAGTGAAAAAATGATGTAGTAGATGACAAAAAATTGCATACAAAAAAGAAATTAAGCAGAGAATCTACTATTTCGGAGATTCTCAGATTAGTGAAAATTTGATTAATAGTGCTGCCAGTCCTAAGTGTCGGCACTATGAGCATAGGGTGTCTCAAAAAGAAAATTATAAGAAAAAATAATAAGAAAAATTAATAAATAAAATTCAGTAAAACTATAATTTTTAAAAGGAAAAAAATATAATTAAAAAGTAAAAAATTGAATATTCTACCTCTTGATATATGACACGTTTGCAATTTTAGTTATATGATAAATTACATGATAAATTTAAAAGATATTAAAATTTACGAATATTTGAGTATTTCACTGTTAATTAAATTAAAATTAATCGGATTACGCATTTTGGGACGTTCAAACAACAGATTACCATCAAAATGGAAATTTTTTTATATGAAGTTTTTTAATCAACTATGCAACTAACCAGTTGCTAATATTTAAACAAAAAGCAATGTTTTTGCGACTAGAAATTAAAAAAGTGAATTTTATTTCAATGTGTAAACTCATTCTTGACATACTGTATATCATAACTTGAAGGTAATTATATTTTGCTTTACATTTTGCTTACTAAAAATTTGTTCAATTTTAAATATTTTAATTATTCATCTATTCACTTCAATAATTTTTTGTTTGCTTACATTTGATCTTGTTATAGTTTCTGTTAAAGGTGTTCCATTGCCGATTTCTTCCCTCTGTGCATTTCCGTTTACTATTGTGTGATCGCCCGTTGGTGTAATAGGCTTACCCCCTGAATTATTAAAGAAATTATTTTTTTAATAATCAAACATTTAAAAACAAACGTAATGACCTGTTATCATATTAACAATTTCATCTGCCTCTCGTGATAAGTCACCACCAGGACGAAAAGGGTTGTCCCATCCGGAGTCAGTGCTGCAAATGATATGAAATAATATTGATACAAAGAACGATATATAATAAATATACCTTTGCTGTCTATCGAAATTAGGCATTGTTGACGCTGCAGTCATAATGTTTTCAAATATACAGCTGTAGTTGTTATTTGTTGCGTCTGATTGATCGTTTCTTATTAATAAATTGGGTGGCCAGATCTGCTTAGGTTCACTACTTTGGTAAATTGATACACGTACTATTGACCGCTCCGATCTAGTTATTGAATATATAAAATTTAAACTAGTAAAAAAATTTAAAATAATGTTCGTTATGAAAATAAATACATCAAATGGTACGGACACTATTAATTTTATATCTTTAAAGTTACAGAATTAATTCTATTTATTAAATTTACACAATCCTTCAATTTTAATTTCTCATAGTAATACTGTTATGTTTACCTTATTTACACTCGTTACATATACATTAACTAATTTACATTTCAAAACTTAATCAGTTAACAGCAAAACTTTAACAGAAAAGTGAAAAGTCAAACAAATTGAAAATAGTGCAAATTGCAAAACTAAATATGGAATGATGAAAGCAATTTTTGATTTAGTGATTCAGGCACAAAGTTCTTACGAAAAGCATCATCAGCAACTTCAAGCTGATGATAATCAGCTTTAAATTTATAGAGTTGGCACAATTTTGATTGACACAGTTAACAATTAGAGGGAACCCATATTGTCATTACAACCGTTTTAACTGATAAAGGTTTGAAAGCGATAATTCAAAAGGATGGTTGTAAGTTTTAGAATAATTCGGAAAACGTTATAGCAGTTGCTGAGCGTTATAATAAAAATCAGTTAAAATTGTTAATTAAGCTATATCAATGCATCAATGCAGATGGAATTGAAAAAATCTGCTGAAAAGGTTCCTTCCCCAGTATAGCTATATCTAATTAAATTATTTGTCATAGATATAGCGAAGGTAGAAAATGTAAACGATAGAACATAAAAAACTTGATTGGTTATAACATAATATACACAACGTAAGACATGAAAGATCAAATGCATTGTTTTTCATAAGATAGAGCTCATTTCTTACAACACAGCCTTAAAAACGATACATTTTTTGAAGAGCGTTAAATGGGAAAAATGACTTGATCATCACATGTGTATGGAGCAGTGACGATTGCTCTAAGGAGCGGAGGTGTGCGGTGCACACCCTAACATAACTTGCAAATTATCACATTATATATATAAATTTATTAAATATCTTTGCATCCAGAATTAATATTATTAATTACATTTTCATATATATATATTTAAAGATTAAAGTTTTAGCAAAAACAATTAAATATAATTGTCTATGAAAACTCAATTAATTTGCTTCTCTTAGCTACAATAGTCGTTGGTTGTGTTCATAAGTTTGCAGCTCACATCGCAAAACATTTCTATCATATTTCGTCTTTCCCCTTTACGCATTTGCATTCATAAATTTCTGTCATAAGTGTGCACAAAAGTAGAATGAACAAAATAATGTGCGTGTGCTCTAGCTTGAAATATGAGAAATAGAGATTGGGAATTGTATGAGAGTAATTTTCTGTTCTATTCGAATATCAACTGCATGTATAAAAATTCAACATGTTGACTTGCCGAAGCGGTTAGATATGCGGCTAAAGTTTGCAGCTCACATCACCACACATTTTTTTCAAATTTTGTCTCTCCTCTTTTAGCTGTTGCTTCAGCAAATAATAGCAGCTTTGTGTGCGGAGTAGCTGGCCGCACATTTATACGCTGCAAGTGCGTTCGATTTTGTTTGTTTACTGTATGGTTCTAAGTACAAACTCTTTTGTTTGAAAAAAGTTGGTTTGATGTTATAAGAAGTATGTGAAAAGTTGTATTTATTCCATATTGATGCAATATTAAACTTATATATAAATCATTAATTTTTATGTTATTTTGTTAATGAATTGTTAAATGTTATATTGTGAATATATTGTATCTTAATTTAATAAAGTTATTATTAATAAAACATCTTATATATTTAAATTTATTATTTTTAATTTAAGTGGTAAATGTAAAAACAACATTGTAGAATGACCGCATACCCTTCCAGATAGGGCACGCGTCGCCGCTGGTATGGACTAATGGTGGAAGTTGGATTTGGAAAAGTTAAGTATTTCTTATTAATCAAACACAAAATAATAGTTTATATTTTTGTTTGATTACCTAATAGAAAGTTTCTGGTTGATTAAGTTCGTTGTATATTTATTTTAAATAATGGTGGAAAACATGATTAATAACCGTATACATTTTTTTGTAAATTCAAGAATTGTCATGAGTTTGTCAGTGAAATAGTAAAAAAAAAAAAGAAAAACAGTTATGTACTAAAACGAATATACTTTGCAAACAAAAGGTCTTACCGAAATGAAAAAATCTGCTAGAACAGTGCTCATGGCATGTGGTTCACTGAAGTTTCAAGTATGCGTTTTGCTATACACTTTGAAACAACGTATGCATACTTCATTTTGATTTATTTTCTACAGCGTTCATAAAAAAAAGTTTATACCACTTTTTTTAGTCCTTTACATGATTCAAATGCATTGTATATATCGAAATCTGCAGACTTCTCATAATTAAGAATTTTGGTCAGCAAAGAAAAAGTGCTAGACATTTATTTTCTTTAAAAGAAGCAAATTTAAAAAAAAGTGGTATAAACTTTTTTTTATGAACGCTGTAGAAAATAAATCAAAATGAAGTATGCATACGTTGTTTCAAAGTGTATAGCAAAACGCATACTTGAACTTCATACTTGGTGTGCAGATATGTAGCATCGTCTATACCATGCTTAACAATATAACTATAACGAATAGAACAGTAGATTGAAACAGGTTATTCAGTTATCCTAGTAGAACCGACAACACAATAAGACCCAAATAAAAATAATTTAAAAATTATACGTGAAATATGGTATTTAAAATAATCTTAATAAATAATATTCTTATAAAAACAAAAAATTTAAAAATATTTTTGTAGCTTTTATTTGTCATAAAAACATATAATCACATTAGCTTAAGATACTGAGAAAAGAGAATCTTTGTTTACACAAAATATAATAAAAGTGCCTTTGTGCATAAACAATTGCACAGTAATAGAACAAAAATATGCATTTGGTTTAATTATAAAACAAAAAACGTTTTTTAACAAATGCAATTATACATATTTTACAAAAATAACATAAAATCTAGGTTTGGTAACAAATAAAATACGTAAACACACATTATTCATATGTAGAAAACTAACAAAAATAATCAGAAATTTAACGAATCTAGGATGACAAAAAATAATCCCAACGACAACAAATCTTCCAAAAAGCGGTACGTGCAGATTAATGATTATAGAGGCGTCTCTTCAATAAAAAGAAGATTGAATGGCGATCCGGCAATCAAGTGACATCTCTTACTAATCATCCTGTTACTATTTTTGCGCGACAGTATTGAGGTTTACGCCTCTGTAATCTAAAAGGCAAACAGCTATACGATTCCATTCTAAATAAAAAAAAAATGCATTACATATTGGTCTGTAGATAACAATAAAATATCAGACGTAATAGACTTCGCCGTGTCCAAAGGCAAAAGTAAAAATTCTATCTCAGCATACATACGCTGCGACCTGTCTTCTGACCATTCTCCAGTAATATTTTGTTTACTTGATGGTAAAAAAACTTACCCCCTTTGGCCATAAATTTCATCACAAGAGTTTTTAATTCCATCATTAAATTAGGCTTTTTCCCAAGAGCGTGGAAAACATCCATGATTATAATGATTCATAAATCAGGTAAAGATCCCTCGGTTGCCTCTTCATATAGACCAATAAGCTTGTCATGGCTTTCTAAACTCTTTAAAAGAGAGCTACTTTTAAAGCTGAAACCATTCCTTGACTTTCAAAACTTACTCTCGCGCCAGTTTTGCTTTGGGGAAAAACAAGCAACTATTAAACAAGTGAATCGTATAACGAACGAAAAAAAAAACACACTTTAAGCTCAAAGAATATTGTTCCGTGGTATTTCTCGATGTAAATAAGCTTTTGACAAACTATGGCATACATAATAAATTCAGTCAAAAGATACACTGTTATTACCTGCATACGTCCACTCAGTTTTAGAATCGTATCTACAAAACACAAGTATTAAAGTCAAATATATAAATTATTTACTTCTACCAATTTCCTAATAGAAGCTGGTGTTCCGCAAGGAACTGATCTGATATCCCAATTCAGTTATCACCACAACGTTTGCTGATGATATGGTTATTTTAATGCCAAAACAAAAACGTTGTGCTAACTTCAAACCAATTTCAATCGCACTTATTTTGGGTGCAGAAATGGTTATCAAAGTGGGAAATTAAAATTAATGAACTAAAATATTGACATGTCATTTTTACCTTAAATTGGAGTATATATCTACTTTTACTAAATAACATCCCAAAAAACTACTAATGAAGTACTAAGCTTCTAAATTGTATTGGCGCATTAATAGCAGATCCTCCCTGTGCTTAGGGTATAAAGTATAAAGATGCTGTATAACAGCATCATAACACCAATACAGACTGACTTATGGTATTCAGCTATTTGGTAATACTTGTGCTTCAAATATTGAAATTATCCAAAGAGCTTGGTCAAAAATATTGAGAACAATCATTGGTACTCCATGGTATATTAGGAATAAGAGCATCCATCGATATTCACAAATTCCCTTAGTTAAACCGAATTTGATAATATAAGATAAAATACAATAAAAGGCCAATAAAACATGTTAACCCCTTAGCTAAGAATCTCACACTTCTTTCTATCCACCACTTCCCGTCTCAAAAGAGCTGATCATTCAGTCAATAATCAAATTCAAATCCCATTCTTGTCTTAGTGACCTGATAAAACTCAATTATTTTCTCAATAAACATACCAAACCACATCTGGCGTGGAAAATCTAGACAAATGGTTGGAAAGGTTGACAACCTCATACCGCAAAAATGTGTCCGTCATCATGCCATGCGCCTACAGAAAGTCCAGAAGAAGAGGATATTGAAACCTTTCATGACAAGTAATGTAGCACGAAGATTTTCCCTACACGAGACAACATCTGAAAATGGTGCGAAACTATGGGACTTTGCGTTAGCTCCTCACACAAAAATATTCACGAAGGGAAAACCCTAGAATAGCACTTATGCTTTCTTGCCAATGAGTTCTTGTTGTCTACAATGTGCTTATATTTGATGTGCACTACCATGTATCGTTGGAATGTGGCTTCCGCAAAGCTCGTTTCTGTCTACGAATAGCAGAAGAAGCAGAAACATTGGGCACGAAAAGACGGCAAAATTACTAGGCACAATGCTTAGGATCAGGGAATGTGATCCCATTAAATGATATCACCTTGTTATTAGGACGAAAAGGATTAGATAATGTTTTAATGGTAGTCCACAATTTGCCATTTTGTGAATGTTGTTGTTCAGAGTTTTTATGTATGCATTGGCTGGGTTAAGTTTACGTAAGTTATCGCATTCTTCAGCAAGCGGCAAACTTCACTTACGAAACCTAGTCTAATAATCCTAATCCTACCTACATGAACGGCTGTGGTAGCGGTTTTGATGACTATGGTGCGGAATTATTTCTCTGCGTTATTCAAATCAGAGGATAGAGAAATGTTGCTGAAGGTGCTTTTGAAAACATTCTTAAAAGGGGTTCAGTTTGTTTTTTTTAAATTCCTGCAGGTTTTCTTGTCAGTTTCGGTGAGGACTTCGATAGATGGAATTAATATTTTAATGTCAGTCTGATTTCAGCTTATAGCTATATCAATACTCTAATTTTAGGCAGCGAGAAGGCTGGGGCTTACGAGACTAACATCATAGGAACTGGAGCATGTTGGAGTTACCCTGATTGTAGTCTTTATTTAGTACACTAATAGAAGTGTAATCGATTATGTAAACACCGAAATATTATTTTATTTACAATTTACTTTATTATATATATTCGATTTCAATCAATTTGTTATTCTTTTTATTTTAACGACGCTCAACGCGCAATGCTGCCTCGTAGAGTTGCATTTAGCTCAATGTTGCTTTTTCTGTACATTCCGCCATTCCGTAAATGGCGGAATGTTAGGCTGGACGAGTTAGCAAACCATTTTTCGTCTGTAGGTGGGCTGATCTAACCTGACCCGTCTTGGAAGGAAGCACTTCAACAATTCGCGTATTTGTATACTATTGGCACAGTCTAACAAGAAATGATTTGGTGTGAGTGGCTCCTGCTGGCTGTGCGTCTAGGGAATGTCTGTAAACGGTCAGCTGTTAATGATGTTTTCCGCTTCAATTAGTGGTGCCCCTAATGTTTCCACCTTCGGTGTTTCTTCCCTGATTGACTTAAATAATAGACGTTTGATCATTCTTATAAGGCGCTCCCAGCAACCACCTGCACAGGGGTTCGGCGGACAATTGAATATGCATTCAATTCCAAGTTGAGTGGCTTGCTCACGTATACCATTAACATCAAGAAACTGTTTATCAGCATCTAATTCCCTTTGTGCCCTAATAAAGTTGGTGTCATTGTCACTACGCATTCTGACTGTCGTACCACGATTAATATAACTGCGGTTAATATAACTGCGGAAACATACAAGGAATGCATCTATTGATAAGCTATCGACGATGTCTATATGCACTGCAGGTACTGTTAAACATGTGAATATGACAGCCCAGTGCTTCTCACGGCGACGACCAATAGTAACATGTAATGGTCCAAACAGGTCAACACCTGAGAATGATCGTACATACGGCGTTATACGGTCGACTGGGAGCTGACCCATTAACGGTAGCGCTAGCTTGGCGGTTTCAAGGCGGCATTCCATACAATTGCGTTGGACTGATTTCAAAACTGGCTTGGTACCAATTATCCAGAACTTTTGGCGTACGGCGTTGATAATTGTAGCTTGATTTTGATGTTTGTAGGCATGTTTCATTATTAGTTCGGAGACGACATGGCACTTCGGCAATATAATAGGATATCGAGCTTCAAGAGGCAGATATATGGCTTCGTCCAGGCGACCACTGGCACGAATAATTTCTTCGTTGTCTACGTATGGCTTTAATTTGTATAGCTTTCATTTTTTGGAAAGAGGTTGTTGAAGCTTAAGTAGACTCTCCTCCTCCGATAAAAAACAATGAAACGAAAATGTAGCAATCGGCCAGCTATTTTGTTCTTGATGTAAAAAGGTTGGCCCTTTTAACCAAATGTTGTCATTGTTTATTTTAGGCACCTCTTTGGCTCTTGTTGTAGCGTCAGAAGGGTTCATCTTAGTTGGCATCCATCTCCATTGGTTTTCTTTCGTTGAGGTCAATATTTCAGCTACAGGATGCCCAACAAAGGGTTTAAATCGGCAATTTCTTGAATTTACCCAAGAACTGTTTTAGAATTAGTCCAATATTTATACTTATGTTTATTTCATGTCTGTCCACCATCAGCGTTATTAATCGAGTAGCCAAGACTGCAGCCTGCAGTTCCAACCTCGGCATGGATAGAAGTTTCTTAGGCGCTGTGCGAGTCTTACCACAGACAAAAACTACATCGACTGCATATTGATGTTGAATTCGCAGATACACGGGTTTGGCAATGTTGAGATGCAGCGAGTAGCATCTGGGTACAAAGAAATTGCATATTTTGGCACCACCGAAACCATTTTTGAGATAAGGTAGGTGGTCGCAATTTAAGTCGTCGCAATTTAATTTGGTTTTCCAAGTTTCTTGCAGTAATACTTTGGCAATAAGTGAAAAATTCGCTAAGATGTCGTATGGATCAAATATCGCCATAACAATTCCAAAAAGTTCTCGCTTTGTTGGAATACTTTTACCCTCAATAACTTCTTTAGCTATGCGATGAAATTTTATTAAGAATTAAAACGAATCATTTGTCATGCTCCAATGCATTCCCAAGAATTTCTCAGTGTGGCTCTGCCGATTCACACAGATGGCCTCTGCCCTTTCACCTACATTTATGACGTTCTGTACACTTAACAAATTTGATGAAAAATTTCGAAGTTCAAAGCCGATGTTTGCATTAATTTGCACTACTTGCTGACAAATTTGTAAAGCGTGCTCTTTTGTATCGAAACTGGCAACGTAATCGTCTACGTAAAGGTTCTCATTGATGGCAGATAAAACTTCCGGATATTGACTGCGATAACTTTCGGTATTATGGTTCTTAACAAATTCAGCGCAACAGGGCGAGCATACTGCTCCGGTGCCATTTCGCAACCGCTTCTCCATAAGAATCTCTAGGTATTCTAGTGAACTTGTCGTATTTTAACCTGAGAAAACATCTCTTTTATGGTTGCAGCAACAGTAATACAATCCTGACGTAGTTTAAAAAGTATTCCTATTAATGGTTTAGCCTTTTCTGGTCCCTTCAACAATGCTGAGTTGAGAGATTGTTTATCAACAGTGGCGGCGGCATCGATAACAATTCTCAATTTGTCGGGCTTATGCGGATTCTGCACAGAAAAATGCGGCAGATACCACAACGGCTTTGTGATATCTTCAATTTCATTTTGTGTGTTTCCTGGCGTAATCTTTGGTGATGTATTTGTTCATTTCGGTCTTATATCGTTCTGCGAATTAGAAATTATTTCTTATTTTAGCTTTAATTCCCTGCAAACGTTTGACAGCCATGGCGTAACTATCAGGCAATATTGGTGAATTATTTTTCCATAAAAGACCAACCTCATAACGATCATTGATACGACGTGTTGTGTCACACAAGTTTTTATGTGCAATTATGGCAATTACGTAAACGTTTTTAATCTCATACTGTTCGAATGCTTCACCCTTTACGTTGACATTTACAACTATTGAGTTTTAAGTCACCCTCTCTTCATTATACCACTGCATCGTTTAATGTTGTTTCCTGCTTTTAATGCCTAACTAACTCGCAATTTTGGCATCTAGTATAGTGATTGACGACCCTTCATTCACAAGTGCGAAAATCTTCAGATGTCCCTTTGAACCTATAATTTTTATCGGAACCAATTTAAAGAGAAAACCGGAACATGGCTTGGCACAACTCAAAACCTGTTGAACTGATTCAGACGTAGGCGGCACTTGTTGGGACTCGCAGCAATTTGTTATGGTTTTTACGGCAACCGTTTATACCGCAGGATCTTTACATTCAGCACTGTATGACATTGTGTCCTTTCCGCAAACATGAAAAACACGAACGAAGCTGCTTCACCTTTACCCAATGCTGCTGAACATTTTTACTCAAACACGCTTCACATGTAACTATTAGATGTGGGCCTGCACACTCAAAACACATCTCCCAAGTGATTCTCTTGTTCCATCTCATGGTTTTGGTACATAACTCGGCGCATATAATTTTGATTAGCTGGCATTGTAATTTTTGCTTATTCGGTTTTTGGTTGACACAATGGTTGTAGCAAAAGGCAAATTATTTTCGCGATCTCACTCAACCAAACACTAAATCGTTTTATTGTGGGATATTCCTTCAGAGTTACAGCGTGACGCGTCCACTCGAATTGTTTACGAGGTGGCAACTTATATATTAGCTGTTCAATAAAATTGGGTTGTTTAAGTGTTACTCACACTTGGCTGATGACAAAAAGGCTACAACATTTTGCACAAGAGAGGATAAGGCATTTAAACTATCAACGTTCCTCTCCGTCACTCTCTCAAACTGCTGAATTTTGTCCAACTGGGACCGTATTAGCAAATCTGGGCGACGAAAACGAAATTCAAGTTCTTCCATAACAGCAGGCACATTAGATGGGTAACAGTGACTGAACGGCATCCATGGGTTCATTCATTAGGCATTTCTGTAGGCACATTAAATTATGTCTGTTGAAATACTTAAACTTTTAGTGGTGTCCTCAAAACTATAAAGAAAAAGTGGCCACTGTTCGGCGCTACCGTTGAATTTTGGCAAATCATAAAGTCGGATGCCTTCGTCTCCTGAACATACGACTTCGGCAGTACACCGTTCGTATTCATTTTGATTTATTTTACCTATTTCATCTTTCTTTTCATGCGTTACCGATCATTGGCAAGTTATCCACGCAAATTACTTATGTCTTCCCGATTCGAAACTGTTTCAACTCGAACTGCTTATTGTAGAGCTTGTATGGCTTTCAACACATCTTGCATTGATGCCTGTTCTTGACATCTTGACGACGCTGGAGCCTCGAATGGCGATTATCATTTTGATTTACTCACCGCACACACTTTGTCTTTTTCCCGGCGTCATACATAAATGAATGTTATTTTAACGGGTACACAGTGTGAAAACATGTAATCGATTATGTAAACACCGAAATATTATTTTATTTACAATTTATTTTATTATATATATTCGTTTACAATCCATTTGTTATTCTATTTATTTCATCGACGCGCAACGTGTTTCACATTTGTGTGCTTTTCAGATCCGTTTTTCCTCTGTCGTTCATATCAACTGTCATGCTGACTCGCAGGGCTGCATTCAGCTCAGTGTTGCTTTTTCTGTCACAAGATTTATCAATTTGGGACGCCAATTGCTGGTCCTTCTAATCACTTGGTAGGTAAAAAAAAACCACAGGGGATGGTGTGTATACAAATCACCCGGCGAAAACTAGGCTAGTACGTTGCGGATGTAAGCGGTTTTGTGGTGGAATTATGGATAGAAGTTAGCAGCAATTGCCAACAAAATTTTAATTCCAGCCAAAATACGAGCTCAATCCAGAGCAAGGTCTTATGTGATACCATCCATTGCATCGAACAAATATGGTGGTCCTAGAGATTGCTCTATCACACACGGTGGTTAACCAAGTGGTGGGAAATACTGATGCCAGGGAGAGGGGTTGGGTACCATTGATAAAAAAAGACAGCCAGAGGTAGATGAAGATGGAGATTGTCTGTATAGAGGAGTTGTAGGACAGCAAACTCCACTAAAGGAAAGATTCCAATCGGTATTACTATGCAAACTTGAACAATTGTGAGGGCGGCACCAGTTATTGCAACTGTTGCACTTTACTAACGTTTGGTGTCTGCGTATAGAGGTGTACCAGACAGAACAGTGCCAAATAGAAGTGGTAGGTCCTTTGGTAAAATTATGAATAGGTGTATAATTTAAAGACTAAAATGTCATAGAAAAAATATTATATGTGCCAGCAAATTGTAGTCCATAAAATTATATACTTGTTATTTTCATAGTTTATAAACAGCTGAATAGTCAGCCAAAAAATTGAATTAAGTATAAATAATTTTTTATGTTGCAGAGCATTACTTTTTGAAATTTTTTATTTAAATATAGTTTCTTCAGTCATATTTGAATTCAAAACAAAAATTCATTTGTAGTTTGTTTGACTTAAATTTCCTATACCTGAACATAATTGGAGAAAAATTCCAGTAGTATAATCATTTACAAAGTGCGAATAAGTGAGAATACTTTTTAAAATTTCATTTTTGGTTAGTGCTAGTGCCAATAGATGCTTACAGCAATTAAAGTTCTAAAAATCTTATATTTTATTCCGAAACTTGCCTCTTACAGGGTAGTTCAAAACGTTCCGTTAAAGATTAATGTTAATACTATTAGTTTCGAATCTAAATTCCTTTATCAGTTTAAGTATTTTAAAAATAATAATAATATTTTCATTAAAATTCGTAAATATTTTGATGTTGTATTATTACCTTTTCATACATATTCAAACCATTTCCTAAGCCTAGTTTTTTGAATTATAATTTGGACATTTTTTTATTCAATTTTGCAATTCCTGTAGAATCAATCACGTGCATTTTCTTTTTTAATGAACTTTTCTGGAAAGTTTTATTTTGAATATTTTTCTAAAACTTAAATTCCTTTATTATCGGTAAAATTGATTTCATCAATTGTACTTATACTGAATGATATTTTTTTTTTACCTCTTCTTTATTCGTTGTACACATTGAAATAAAATTCACTTTTTTAACTTATAGTCGCAAAAACAATGTTATTTGTTTAAATATAAAGATTTATGTAATCAATTTTCAATAATTATTATATTGAGAATACAATTATAAAAAAAATTCAGTAGTTTGTTGTAAAATAAATCTACAACAAAAACAAATCTAACACCATTTTTAGAGTTGCTAATGTGTTTTTAAGTTCAGGTGACAACTTACTATCGGACATACTGTCAATCTTGCTAACGTTTCGTTCATATAGAATTACTATGATAGCAGATATTCGATGTATCGCGATAGACATAGATTTTTATAGTATCGTATAATGCCAAATATAAATGAAAAACTACCAAATATTAGGAAATGCGAATGACAAGAGGTGTTACCTCTAGTTCTTTCTTGCTATCTGCAGTCATTCGAAAATAATTAACGAATTGCAATGAAGCATTTCCAAAAACATATGGGGCTTTATTAAAATGATTTTACGGAGACAATCTTTTATTTAGTTGCCAAGACGTTGAAGAAATCAAGTAAAATTATTTTTAATCCTAACAAATTGAAGTAATCAAGTAACGGTTCCAAAGATTTTGGAAATAAATTGATATATTCTTGAAGATGAGACTAGCGTTGATCTGAAAAAAACCATTGAAATCATTGCCATTTTAACCAACAAAGAGAAGAGTGACAAAGTCTATGGCAAGAATATGTAAATCTTTACAATGCGAATTAAAATTTTACTGCAAAATAAATGAATGAAACAAAAATATGAATTGTACGCGACGTTAAATGACGAAATGAGTTGCGAAATTGAAGCCGAAATGAACTTAAAATATTAAAACAAATCAAAATTCCTCACATTTTATCTCTAACTGGATAAAATTTAATAGAGAGTCATTTCTTTGTTGATGCAAGTCCAAAACCATATAGAATTGGGTCATTTTTGAAAACGAGAAAAACAGAGTAAATCCTATTACAAAAAGCGGCAAAAATTAGAATTCACAACAGCAGTTATAGCAGCGCGACTTTATCAAGTTCTCTATAGCTACAAATTGATAAAAGTTACTTACGATCTATTCAACAGTTACACTTAATTAGATTATGGGATGCGGAATAAAATAAAGCCATACGTTACAGCAAATTTAGTAAACAACGAGACTCTGAATGAGATTTAATTTGTTTTGAAACTTTAATGAAAACATTTTTAACTAAAGCGAATCATTTGAAATAATCAACAGGTTTTTAAAAATTTACAGAGCCAACAACGTTCTACCATAGACAACGTGGAAAATTTATGTGCAAAAGAAATTGCTGAAGCCCAACGACTTTTGGTAAAATTTGAGTAGAAAAAATATTTTCCTGATTAAATTAGTTATCTAAAAAACGGAAATTTTTTGCCAAACAATATTAAAGTTGGTATGCTTAAATCCAACTATTGATTTAGACTTAGAGATATAGACTTTATCCTAAACTTTTTCACTACAGCAGATTCATAATACTCGAGGCTTCTAAAGTTACTGCAAATGGAGGTGTAAGTACAGTACTTGCATACATACAAAAGAAATATTAGATAATGCGAGTTCGTCAACTAATCAAAAACATTTTGGGTCAATGTATAGTAAGTAAAAAAAAAGCTTGTGGACCATGCTCTGTATTGTCATCAGAATGAATTAAAAGTACAGGACCATTCAAGACGATTGAAATTGATTTAACAGGACACTATATATAAAAGACTAAAATAAAAATTATCAAGAAAAGGTTTTCATTTACATGCGCAGCTATAAGAGCAATCCATTTGGAACTGGTAAAAAGTCTTACAATCAACAGCTGTATTGATGCTTTCAGACATAACTATGTTCTTTTTTCACAAGTTTAAGCTAATTTCAGGGTCCTTATTTTATCTGGTATATATACTTCGCTTTACGTTAGTTAGAATCTAATTCTAATTTTATAGTATGATTAAGAAATAGTAAAAAAAAAAATCTATCAACCAATGAAAATATAAAAAGGTTATTCATGGTAATTTGTACGCCTCTTGAATGTTATCGCTAACCAACCATAATAAAATAACATACTTAGCTAATATTGCATTAACATACTTATAGTTCTGTAATGATAAGGATGAAATTAGTCTTGACTATCGTTTACGCTTGCCTTATAGTTACAAACATATTAATGGATATTGTGTATTGTACAACACAAGTTATCACCAGTTTTATCAGAACTGAAGTGAATATATATTGATTTAGAACTTATATTCAATACAACAGGCATTACGCAAACATCTAGAAATCTTTAATATTTTCAACTTTTTTCAGGAGAAAATTACTCCAATTTCAGTACGATTTGAAGAAAAAATGGCAGCAAGCAACACGCAACACATCCTATTTTAAAAACTGCTAATAATCTAATTACTACATTTTCAGCCTCTATGAATTTTTTTCTTGTTGGTTATTTTCGGTGGCAAATTGAAAGTGAGCATATCTACGTTTCCTTTTAAATTTAGGCACAACCAAAAAGTACCAAAACATTGTAATAATACAAAATTGGCAATACTGATGTGACAGTCTACATAACATGCTTTTTCGGCATATTTCAAGAGGCAATTTTGCAGTGCCTAAGACGCTCCATATAACATGGCCCTTAGTATGGGAAATGAGTTCACTTCCCATGCAAAAGCAACCTTACTTTTTACATTTAAAGTTTTTTGTTTTTTATAGTTATGGCAATTTTGTATTATCTTCTCTTGAAAGTGATTTTGCTAATTAATACATGCATAACAAGATGGTATCATATTTTCGATCATATGTCATTACAAGCACATCATTCACTGTTCTTCTCTATTTTTGACATCAATGTTATTTCTAAAATAAAAATTACTTTATTACACATTATAAAGGAATGAAGCACTCATGATAAATATACTTACCGTAATTCTGCCTAATCCACTTCAAAGAGGTACATCATATGCCATAAAGATAAGTTAATGAAAACTACATGATAGATACAGAAAGCGGATTTCAACTGCTCTTTCCAATGCAATATGTACAATATTGAAGACCCCAATTTTTGTAAAAGTATATAACAGTATTCTCGTCGAAGACAATTCATATTAAAAGTTTTAAGTAAATATCGTCAAAAATATCCTGGCTATTATAAAAAATTTTTTTCAATGCAATTAAAATATATACTTTCAATGTTTAAAACGATGACTTCATGTTAAAAACATAACTTTAGTATGGAATTTTATATGTACCTGTCATAAACAGATTTAAGCCGAAGTTTCATAAAAGAAATAATGCGTAAACATTCCCTTAAAACAAAAACAAAAAGAAAAAATCCATACACATTCGCTAATAGCAAAACACAAGCAGCTAACGCATAAGCAAGAACGTTGCATATATTCCAAACGCATAATAGTCAATAATGTACCAGGTGTACCGGTATGAAGCGAGCGTAAAGATACAATGTTCAGATAGGGAACATTTGTTGTGAACGAGCCTTTATTTCTTTTTGTTTGTTTGCTATGACATGTGTGAAATATATTTAGTATACATCAAGTCATTGAACAGACAACATCATATTTTTACATCGTACCAGAAAGTGATGATTTGCGGAAAGCATTAATTTTTTGTTTTCAGTTTGCGTTTTTTGCTGTTGCTAATGCATATTCTTATTTCATTTTCTTATGTAATGCATTAGCAATTAGTCGTTTGACAAAAATTGACTGGTCAATATTTATCCATTAGTCAAAATTTGGTTGCTTTTGCTAATTCTCAGCAAGCAGTTCAAACCCTGGTCAAACCCTGCAACTCGCACCTTCTTTTGATCTAAATGACTAAATGTGTGCAGTGTAAAAAATCCCAAGGAAAATTCCATTTGGTTTAGCATCAGTTTAGCGCAACTCGCACACGTTCTAACAAGCGAAAAAGTAAAATATCGCACGTTTTGCAATTTTTATAAGCAAGAGTTTCTTGTTCTCAAGAAACGCAACGGATAATGCTGCTGGTACCTTACTTTGACTGAATTGTTGGACAACTTTGGTTTTTATTAACGAAACAAAATTAAAACCACAAAATTTCAATACATTGTATTAAGAACACTAAATACAAGAGGACTTTTCAACTCAAGCAATTTTTTATTTACACACATTAGGCCATTCAAGAGGAACGCAGAATTTTGCACCAGGGCCCTATTGCACCAACACTTTTCACTTTGCACTTTGCAAAACTTATGAATAACTTTTTTTTTGCAAAGCAAAAGTGAAAAGCGTTGCACCAAAGACTTAAGACAATTTATTTTGCACTTTGCAAATAAAGATTTTATTGCACAGTTTTTGCATAAAATGCAAAGCAAAGCGTTGCACCAAAAAATTAGATCACTTTCATTTTGATATTGGTTTTTGAAAGCATTTCGTTTCTCTTTGTATATTTTTTTTTGTTTCTTTGATATTTTGATGCTATGAGGACATGATTTATGCATAGTATGTACCTATTTATGAGTTTAATTTTTAATTAAAATAAAAGTTTTTAAAATAATATTTTATTTTAACAAATTTTATTATTACCATTTGTAATATTTGTATAATTTTAGTACAATTATATGTTATACATTAATACAAAACACAAAATTTTTGTATATGATTTCTTTTATTGACATTGAATTGTAGATAA